>NW_025048996.1:0-38165 GCF_019279795.1 Protopterus annectens | reverse complement strand
CCCCAAAAACTCACCCCATTTTTGCTCCTAAAGCATTTTTATATAGGTAAAGCTCAGCACTTGCTCCTAAAGCGTTTTTATATAGGTAAAGTATTTGTATACTAAACAAAGTACTACATTAGCCTAGAATCCTCTTGAGTACCCATTTCCCTATAGGTCCCTTCTGATTCAGTTACACAGCAAACTTTTTCACTTTTTCTAGCATGTCGAAGGGTCAGTTGCTAGCGTCCTCTCCTGTTCAGCTGGTGAATCTGGGCATCTTGAGGCAATGTTACAATTGCCTCATGTACACAGACAACCCACTCCTTCTCCCACAAAACACAAATACATGTGAGAGATGCAACTATATAGCCAAACTGGGCTGAGCTCTCAACTCAGGACTGGCAAGACCAGACAGGAGAAGGAAACCACGCACACCACAAACCCAGTTTCACATAGAACTATCACAACTGCAAAACAAACACATAAACACACAAAGACATACTCGGAGGCACTGATCAAAAATCTACCGAAACTACAGAGGCCTCCAAAGCAGACACCCAAGCAACTGCCACCTCAAGACATAAGAGAGTGGCCTAACGGTTAAGGTGTTTGTCTTACAATCACAAGGTGCACGGTTTGAGTCTCACAAGGGATAACTGGCTAGGCTTAAAATGGCTCACAAGAGCAGTTAGCTTAGTACTTATCTATGAACCTATGAACCTATAAGACATGCAACACATAGTTCTCAAAGTCAGTGTGCTAAACAGTCACAGCCCTTAAGACCAAACACAATGCCAGACACACTTGTTATAGGTGACTTCATAGTCAGACACACTGACGTCCCACTCACCAAACTGAACAAGGAAAAGATCACAGTAAGCTGCCTGTCAGGCGCTAGAATCCGCCACATAACACAAGCACTCAGGTCACTCCACAGCAAGTACAAGTATGACTCAGTCATTGTACATGCCGGTGTGAACGACCTGAGACGTACCTCCCTGGACTACATGAAAAGAGACATAGAGGAGTTCTCAGATTATGTAGCCCAGGCCGGTATGACCCTGACCCTGAGCAGTATCCTACCCTCACCAAGAATGATGCCACAATACAGAGACAAAATGATCAGCTTTAATAATTGGCTTAATTACTGGTGTCATTCTAAGAGGATCCAATGTCTGTCTGCCTGGGATGACATGCTTGACAAGCCACGCTGCTTCGCAAGGGGCGGCTTGCACCTGTCACCCTGGGCTTCGGATATTGGCAAAGGCTCTTGCCACCCCCATAGTGCCTTTTTTAGGCAAGGCTCAAATGATAAACCTACCACCCTAGAAAACAAAAATGGAGAAAAACTAAGGGTAATACTGCTCAATGCCAGAAGTCTAAACCTCAAGATGCACGCCCTCGAAGCCCTCCTCAGTATGGAGAACATTGATGTCTGTGCTGTGACTCTAATCTGGTTCAAGGCTCCTGAGAGCACCCCAGCACTATCAGGTTATACCTCATATCATGCGTTCCGGCCCCAAAATCCGGACCGAACCACAAAGGAGGAGTATCCATATTCATAAAGGATACCCACACCTCCAGGTTAGTGGCAACGCACGAAGCATCGGAGACCATCCAGGTGCAATTAACCATAGGTAAAACTGCCATAAAGTTTGTAACATGCTACAGACCACCTTCTCAAACTCAGGAAACCCACACAGCCTTCCTGAAGACACTGGAGAGTATGAATGTCTCTCAAACACCATCATATTGGGTGACTTCAACTACCCAAACATAGACTGGGAACATTACTCAAGCCCCAACACCCTAGCCCAAAGGTTCCTTGAGTTCATAAACTCAAATGCTATGGAACAACTAGTCACCATTCCCACAAGAGGAGAAAATATACTAGACCTGATCATCACAAACATGGGAAAAATGCTCCACACGAGTATATCCCTCATTGGTGAGATCAGACCATAAATTAATCTCACTGGAGATCCACATCCTGCCCCACCCCAGCAAAAGACCACAGTGAAGAACTTCTCAAAAGCAAACTTCACACTTCTTAAGACTGGAGTGGTATCCTTCAAGGCCCCCGAGCCAGTGGAAACCACAACCCACGCTGCTGAAACCCTTACAAATGCCTTCTACGAGCACCTCCCGGAATGTATGGATCAAGCAATCCTAATAAAATCAAGACCCTTTCCACCAAAGGCAGGTGCCCCGTCTGGTGGACTCCAGCCATAAACAAACTCTACAACAAGAGGAGAAAGCTACTACATGACAGAGCAAAATTCCTAAATGGGAAGGCATCTCTGATCAATACTAGCAAAAAACTACGATCACTCATAAAATCATCCAAGGCCAACTTTGAGAGAAAAATCGCTAATGACACAAAAGACAATCATAAAGCCTTCTTTAGCTATGTTAGAAACCTGGGTGGAAACTCCCAGATATGCTCAGAATTAGTCCAAAATGATAAAAAATCACTGAACCCACAGACATTGCCAACATACTGGCAGACAGGTTCAGTGCAAATTTCTCCTCCTCCCCCAAAGGAGAAATATCTATCCCACCAGAGTCTAGCCTCCCAAACATCTCAGATGCCCAGGTGAGAGCTGCTCTCTCTAAAGCAAAAACACAGCATCAATGGGACGGACGGTGTCCCCGGCTGTGTGCTACAGTGAACTCAATGAGGAACTAAACCCACACATAAGGATGCTGTTTAATCTTAGCCTTACTACAGGATACGTACCCAAAGAATGGCATCACGGCAACTGTGGTCCCACTCCACAAAGGCGGTGCTTCTACGGACCCTGAAATTACTGCCCCATAAGCTTGACGAGCCTTGTCTGCAAAGCTATGGAGAGGATCATAATGGAACTCATAAATAAAGACATTGGGGACCTACAGACACTGGATCCTACCCAATTTGGCTTTGTCAAGGGCAGATCCTGCCTCTTGAACTTGGTCGACTTTTGAAACAGTCACTAAGGCCATTGATGAGGGTAAGGCAGTTCACACAGCCTACCTTGACCTAGCAAAAGCGTTCAACACAATACCCCACTGGCATCATAGAAAAGTTCACCAGCTTAGATGTAAACCCATATGTCACAAGATGGGTTGCAAACTGGCTCAAGGACAGAACACACAGGGTTAGAGTTGCTGGTACCATGTCAGACTCTAAGCGGTCACTGATGTCCCACAGGCTCAGTCCTGGGCCCCTCTTGTTCGGCATTTATTTTTCTGAAGTGCAGGCAAACATAGGGGGATTGTGGCTGACAAAATTTGCAGATGACTGCAAACTGGGCACCATAATTGACACTCCATCAGACACAGACATCCTCCAGAAAGGTCTAATAGAAATGGATAACTGGTGCCAGAGCCATGGCCTTAAGCTAAATGCCAAAAATGTATAGTCATACCCTTTGGGAAAAACAAGGTAACCCTAATTACCACATAGGTGGTAATCCATTAAACACGGAAGAAGTTATCAGGGACCTGGGGACCCAAGTTGACAGTAACCTCTCTTTTGACACTCACATTGCCAAAGTGGTTAGGAAGACCTTCTACATTGCCCACCTGATCATGAAGGGATTCACATCCAGATCAGGAGAGGTCATTGTACCCTGTACTCTTCACTTATCAGACCAATGATTGAGTACAACGCCCATTGGAATGTACCTTACCCGACACCTGCAGCAGTTGGAAAGACCCCAAAAGTTCCTCACCAAAAGGATAAAGGGGCTCAAACATATGTCATACGATGCCCGACTGAAGAAACTCCAGCTCTATTCAGTCGCATACCGTCTGCTCAGAGGTGATCTGTGCCTGACATACAAGGCCATGTCCAACCCGGAATTAATGGACATGCTTCACCTCAAAAAATCCAAATCCACCAGAGCCACGAGAGCAAGAGACTTAAACCTCAACATGGATATAAATAGGATGTGCTGGAGGGACAGATTCATCACCCAGAGACTCCCTACATTATGGAACAGAATCCCAGTCCATGTGAGGCAGAGCCCCTCACTGACTCTGTTCAAGAGAAATCTTGACGAGTGGATGGGAGATCATAGGTTTACCCCGGGAATCATCTCTGTATCACTGCTGGACAGAGGCACAGCAAACTAATGGGTATAGTATTCTCATCCTAAGGGGTGGTGAAAGCCACACACACTCTGGCTAGGCTTATAAATGCCCTAGGGCAGATAGCCTAGTATGAACCTATGAACCTATGAATATTAATGGATACACTCCACATATGCGACATAAGCAAAAGTCACTGTGAGCAACATGCTCATGGATATGTGCACACAAGCAATGATGAGTGGGATGTGCTTGAGGGTTACATTCCCAAACCAGACACTCACCATGCTTTGGAACATGAGTCCTATGTACAACACGTAGGGACACTCAGTAGCACTGTTCATGTGATACCTCACTTGGTGGTTGGGAGGCACATGTATGCCAGTGATCACTGCAGTGGCTGTACTTTGCAGAGGTGCAGGTAACACATGGCTCTGCTGTTCACAGGACACTACCCTAGAGAGATGCCACTGGTGTGAATACTGTAGTTGTGCTTACACATAGACTTGCCAGACTTTATAGTACCCCATTATGAACCTGTGAAGCTATTACATGTCCTTTGTGCATGGTTACTTGGTAGCCCTTCCATTCAGATTAGCTATCATGCTATTACATTGTCCTGTGCCTGCAAGCCATATGTATCCTGTTATTGTACATGCCAATAGACGATACCTTTGGTATGCATGAAATGCCTGTTATGCTGTGTACAGTATCTGACATATCTACCTGCAATACTATACATTACACATATTTTACATAGTATCCCATAATGCAAAGCATACTAGCACAGTGGGACCACCTTAGACATGTCATTGTCGTTATATGCCCATGCACATGCCTACTGTGACAGTCTATCAACATATATTATCCCCTGCTATGACACGTACTTGTTGGACATACCCTACCACTGACGACGGGTTGTATGGAATTGTTCTGTTTAAAGCCCTCATGTAGCATCCCTTGTGATGTCTGTGATGTGTACCTTGTGGCCCACTGCTGGACGTACAGTTTCTACAAGCGTTAGTATGCTCAGCAAGACATCACTACATAAATACCTTTTCCCACTTTATGCATTGCGGACACTTTTAATTCATGCAAACCAGGCTATACATACACTAAATAATTAATAGAAAACATGCTATACATAAACGTACATACTGAGTGTTCTACATACCTTGTTTTTGTTCTGAACTTTCATCACTATCTCTTTTACACTGCTTAAACAAGTATATAGTATGAGCATACGGTTTGAATGTCTGGCAAGTCATCCTTATATAAGTTGATACCTGTAACATGTGGGTTTCCTGCCGCCAATTGGTGTTCCTGAGTGACTAATTACTTGCACATCAGCTGTGCAGCTACTCCATTCACCAATTACGTGGCAACAGTGGGGTATAATTGATTTCTCCACTTGGGCATTGCCCATTTGCCCTACCTTCAGGGAGACGGCCTGTATTGTGTTTTGTTGTGTGTAATTGCAACTGCTATGTGTAGAGACAAGTATACTTTGGATTCATGTCCCCCTGTGTATTGTGTGTGACAGCTAGAGTATGTGGTTTAACATGTGGGTGTACCTGTCATCCCAACCGTCTGATAACAGTTATGATGACTATTGCAAACAAAACCTGTAACATCGCCATTTGTTCCATTATACAACGGCTACAATTTTGCATGGCACCTTTAATTGCGTCTCTCACAAGGTATGTTGACGGTTCTGCAGATGTAATTGACTGACTGGATGTTTGTGCTGTAATTACAGTCTGTATTGCTACAGTTTCTAGTGTGGGGGATGTCGGTGGGTGTGAGTAACAGGTTTGTGGGGCTTGCATTTCTACATATTCCATATATATGTGTGTGAGCTCCGTCTGTAATTAAAGAGCTATCAGTTAGTAGACTTATGTTATGGGATTTTACATTGGGCCGTTGTTAATTGGTTTCTATATAGTATGCAGGTGAGGTTGATACTTCCATACCCCCCGGAATTGCAGCGATATGTAAAAGGATATGTCTAAATGACAGCTATCCCGTGTATTTCTGCCCCAGATATTTGCAGTCATTGCAGTTGTGTTGGTGACAGAACCTCCTTGCCATGGGTTGGCACCTTTTCATATGGACATTGTGGGACACTTGCGGGACACACATCGCTGTTTACAGGCTGACACATACCCATGGTCAGTACACAGGATAGCACATACTTTTATCCTCAATACATACTTATTGTTGTTGGACTTTGGCTACTTATCATATTGCATGTAACATTTACGTTTCTTACATACAGGAATAACTATTTAATGCAACTATTACATAATATATGGGACATAATAACGTCCTACAATCTCGGGCAGTTGCCCTTTGTAATGTTTTATGTCAGGACACACCTGCCCAGGGAAGGCTGTCCCTCCTAATGTGGGACAGGTGGTAACTGTATGCCTACGGCTAGCTATACCCACACCTACCGTAATGATCTACCTCCGAGTTGGCACTAACAGACACATGATGCAGACACACACACACACATTACAGTCACACGGAGACACACACAGCACCGTCAACACACACATACACAGACTACAGCACTCACAAACACAGTTGAACACAGTACCTACGTGGACCGCAACACCGGCAGCGGTAACTAAATGTCCCTTCATATCATCATACTATTACTTACGGTTGTACTGTTCCGGTACTGTGTTCTTTCGGTCTTACAGCCTCGTGGTTACTCGTGTCGGTATGTTACACATTCCATAGTTGGCGGTATCCTATTTATTTGTACCTCTAAGGTGTTATGAATGTCGTTGACCTATCTATATATATTTGCAGATATTGTTGAATCCGTATTTATCAACATATATCACTCTATCGCCCTTTCTATCTGTATTATATATATGTGTATATATGTGTGTGTATATATATATATATATATATATATATATATATATATATATATGGGTCCCTATCAGATCGTCGAAATTTCAATTCACCTAACTGTCATTTCGTCTAAACTTCATTACATCGACAAGCATTTTTAGGGGGGGCACCACACCCCCCCAATGTGGGGGGCTGTGCCCCCCACACCCCCCCTAACTATATATATCAACTCCAGGGTCGCACAACATTGGGGACGGGGGCAAATGCTTGTCGATGTAATGAAGTTTAGACGAAATGACAGTTAGGTGAATTGAAATTTCGACGATCTGATAGGGACCCATATATATATATATATATATATATATATATATATATATATATATATATATATCTGACAAGGAAAGTGGCAGGCAAGCTACACCTTTCATTGTGTACTTGTAGGTGTATACTGTTTCCTGGACTCTCCACGTTTGTGTCTGTACCTATCACATTACACACCTGCCGTAGGTTAGGGTTACCAGCTGTCCCACTTTGCGAGGGACAGTCCCTCTTTGGGCAGTTGTGTCCTGCAAAATATCTGTAAAGATGGCAAATGTACTAATGTACTGAGAGTTTAGGACATACTTATTTCCTATAGTTTATGTAATAGTTGCATACAACAGTTATTCTGTAGCTGAACCACCTATATGTTATAGAAACAGAATATGTAAGTAAACATTACAAGAATATCCTTTTATCTAGGCAAAACAGTGAAGTTCTGATTTTCGTACTGGCCGGGTGTATGTGTCCGACTGCAGACATCTGACGTATGTCCCACATTGGTCATTTAAAGAGGTGGCAGCCCTACCATAGGTACATCTTGGCTAGCAATACTGTTTGGTGATTGTATACATAATTGCGTGTTCTACTCCTGGCAGTGGTCGTTTTATCCTTCAGAGCAGGCACTATTAGTACAGGGGTGAATAATGCTGGTTTTACCTGTGCTGGATATCATTGACTGTGATCTGCGTGATATTCGGGGAAGCTTATCCCTGTTTCGCGCATATCCGTATAGTCATATTTAAATGTCGCTTACCAGCAGTAGGCAACGCATATTCCCGCTAACATGTGCTAAACATGATCTGATGACCTGCATCCGACATGCATTACTCGTGCCTTTGAGATTACATTACATCCCTTGCAGGACGTGTGACCGGGAACATGCACGTTGGTCACTGCATTTAACACTTGAACATCTGGGATTTGTACTCGTGTTATGTCGTTTTGTATGTGGAGTATACTACGGCTGTTACTCCATACTGCACTCACATGGGTAACTCAGTTAGTTTACATATGCATGAGTCCAGTTAATGGTATGTCCATGTGATGTTTACTGGATGTGCTCCGGCATTGGGTATGTATGTGACAGTGAGCCACACACAATACTGTGCTACACCTTCAAACGACCGTAGGTGGAGCATGCTGGGGTGATGAATACCTGTCATGGGTACACCCCATGCCTTGACACAACATCCATGATTACATTATGTGGAGCCCCTCATTAAAGCAGCAGGGACTCCGTGCTGAGTGTGTGCAGAACAGTGCTTACACACATGTGCTCACGTGATTGCCTCTGCTCCACTAAGCGACAGTTGGTTACTTGATGTTGTGGCAACAGCGGACACCATTTGCCCCATTTGGTGTATGTCCTCTGACAATCAGCCGTGTGCCTACCGATGTACCTGGGAACCTATACACACAGCACCAGCATATGCTGATAGGTGCATGTGTTGTTCAGGTGTTGACATTCCGTGTTCCAGTAGCTGTTGTGTGTACAATGTTTGAGGGCTGCCTATGTGGGATTCACACAGCGGGCCACCTATACATTACAATTTACAGGTGGTCGTGTTTGTGTGCAATCCATTTTACTGTGTGTGCAGGTGGGGAGGTGTGTCAGTCCGTAGGGGCCTACACTGTCAGAGTATGTGCTATACGTTCCCTCTTTGTCAAGGCGTAGGCATATTGGGCACGCCTCCATCTGCCTTCTGGGGCTGGCACAGTGTGTTCGTGGTCTGAATCCCTCTGTGCCTGTGATGGCCTTGGCAATTGCGGTGGGCTATGAGGGCCTTCACCATGTTGTCCCTGCTGCAGCTATTTCCGCAGGATCATATTATGTAGCATGGCACATACTATGACGATGTGGGCTCACATGCCTGGAGAGTACTGCAAGGCTCCACCAGATGTGTCCAAGCACCAGAACCGTGATTTCAACATCCCAAACACACGCTCTATGATGATGCTGGTTTGTGCATGTGCCCTCATTATGGCGTTCTTGCATGGGTGTATGTGCATTTCTGATGGGAGTCATCATCCACGGCTCCAGGGCATAGCCAGCATCCCCCACAAGGTGGCCATGTGGGATGTCCCCCCTGACAAAAACCTGATACAGCTGTGAGGCACGCCAGATATGGGAGTCATGGTAGCTTCCAGGGCTGCCAGCACACACATCCATAATAATGCCCTGGGCATTGTATACGACCTGGCAGTTGATGGAGTGGAATCCCTTGCAGTTTATGTCATGCCTACCATGCTCACTGGGTGATGACTTGATTTCTATGTGCGTGCAGTCTATCGCACCCAGTACCTCTGGGTAGTGTGCCACATGGTGGAAGTGACGCATATTGCTGGCCAACTCCTCCTGAGTTTGGGGGAAGTATATATGCTCACTGGCATGTGGTAACATGGCATCCAGGAACTGGTGTAGTACCCTGGATGCTGATGCCTGTGAGATCCCCATTATATTTCCAGTTGGTCTTTGAAAGGTACCTGTGGCTAGTATTCGCAAGCTTACACATACCTTTGTGTCCACTGGGATGGGTTCAACTCTGTTGTTTCTGCTTCTCAGGCATGGCCGGCACAGCTCCACTATTTGCTGTAAGATGTCCCTGTCCACCTTGTAATGCTCTACTATCTCCAGATCATGTAGCCCCTGGTAGGTTACCCTTGGTCTGAACACTCTTCTCCTCCTCCGGGGCCTGCGGTGGTTGTCGGCATCATCCTCCACAACACCGTCAGTCTCTAACACATGCTGATGAATCACAGCTATAGCAGCTCCCAACATGTACATTTTAAAAGTTCCCCGTGAGTTTACACCTATGGTGCAGTGTTTGGGAATACACAGTTGTGTGTAGGGTGCTTTCACACTTTATACTATTGTGCTGTGAACACCGATGATGTCATAGGGTGTGTATGTACGATCGTAGCTACAGCGTATCTTATGTGTTTTACTACCGGAACTACTATTGTGATGCCTTTGGTGTTGAATTACATATGGCTGCCGTGGATTACCTCTTGACCTTCCCTTTACATTTCTGCACATTCCACCTACCATTTTCTGGCATGCATCCAGCAGCCTGCTTTCATTTGTACTTTCCTAGACCTGGCTTACCTTGTGTAATGTGTGCTATTGCTGGTCTACTGTAGGTTTGCTTTGCTCTGCTATGACAGATCTCCTATCTTTGCAATCCAATGCCTCCCCTCCTTTCTTTGCATTCCAATGCCTCCCCTATCCTGTTTTGCAGGTTTTTGCAAGCAGACTTGTCAGCTGCCGTCAATTGGCCACCATGAGTTGATTGGTGTTAATTGCTCAGTAGTACTCCAATTACCCTACTTCAGCATCTCTTTCTTTTCTTCCCCTGATCTTCCTGTTTGTGCTATTGTTCGTGGCACGTGCATCCGCTTACCGGGTTTCGGGCATGTTTTCCTCCCCATACACATGCGCTTTCAGGCACCATGTGTGCTCTCAGCTAAATGATTCTATACCTTCCTCCCCAACCCTGTCCTGCAGCTTTGCTTAGCAATGGCCAGGCCAGATTTGCATTGCTCCAATGTGCCTACTGCTACGGTGGCACACCCCTATGCTGATGTCATGTATCTCCTATGAGCCACTCCTCTGTGTTATAGCACTGCGCCATTTGGTACATCCTTCATCCGGCGGGACGTTTGCGATTCAGTATTACCTGTCTCATTTGCATGGCATTGACTACTAATTCATAGTTACCGTGCCTAACACTGTTGCAGGCACCTTGGTTGTGGTGTTCCATGCCTACCATTGCGTATTATGGTGAAACCTGATTTGTATTACATTGCGATTTTATGACATTTTTATATATTTTCTTTATGTTCCTGGTTGCGCACACATGCCCTGCGGTTGTACTGTGCGTTACTGTGGACATGACATTAAATGTTGTTTTTTTCGGTGTTGTGCATCTTTTCTTATGCCATTGGCTGTGTATTTAGCCATTGGCATATGTTAACTTTGTAATACATGAGTCTGGTCCGCTTCCATAGCTCCGATGTTCTATTTAGGAAAATGTAAACCGTGTTTTTTGGTTTTCATTTCCCTGGGCTTACGCTATGCCTGCACCACTTCATGAATCGCTATCTGTTTTCATTTGCATGGTGCGACACTGCACATGGGGTGATTAGCATACCTATGCCGAGGGCTGCGTAGTTCTGGCGTACGCCGTTAGTGCACTTAGAAATGGATCATACCTGAATCGCTCGTTGGCCATATTTGGCATTATTCCGCCTACGTTACGCTTGCACCTGGCGCAAGCTTCATGAATCCCTGGGAAAGACTTAACATCAAGTAATTTAAAACTATTTAGTAAAATGATCCTTCTACTATTCTTTGTAAACAGTTTTATTGGCGTTTTGGGCTTTTGTTTTCTTTTTTTAATGGTTATTAATGATTTCTCTGAAAAATAATAGAAAATTATAACAGAAAATATACTTTGAAAAACCAAACAACATTAATTCAGTACTTTAAGACCATGAAACATATAGACACATGCAGAGTGAATACAGATACAAAAAGTAAAAAAAAGAGTGAAAAATAAAGTAATAAAAGTTGCCATTAACACACACACACACACACAAACACACACACACACACACACACACACACACACAAAACATATGCAAAAACATAGCAGTATAATCTCAGCAATAGCTAGACTGTCTTGAATATCTGAGAACAAGACTGCATGCCTGTTGGCTCAGTAGTCAATATTTCAGTCTCACAGTCCTAGAATATTTATTATTTATTTTATTTATTAATTTTACATTTGTTTACCGGGAAAGCCCGACTGGAACAAGGTCCATTTACAGCGAAGGCCCGGAGAGAAAAGCTTCATAACTTAACAGTACAAATACAACAAATGACAAAAAAAATTCTGTACAGAGGCATATATATAATCAGAGCTCCATGTCTTTATATGACAACACATAATCCACGAATGACAGAAAATTTCTATACAGTGGCATATATACAATCAAGGAGATTTTTTTGTATCTTAGTTTGATTTGAACCAAGCTTGGTATATAGACAGTACAACTTTGAATTCCGTATTTGTAGTAGTAAAAAAGATAAAAATGAAGGAATGGAATCTGGAAAATAATGCTATTTGGGAGATATGTCATAGCATGAGAAATAGTTTCTAGGATAGTAGTTCTTGATAGGGAGTATTAGAGTAGTACAGACTAGCTGAGGTAAGCAGTGAGCAGATGAAGTGTGGCAAGTTATGAGGAGAGCAGAAAAGATTTTATGTGATTCAGGGACAGAGCCATAATTGCAAGAGGTGTGACTTTAGTGATGTCTTGAAAAGTGAGATGGATGGTGCAGAGGAGATAGTTTGGGGGAGGTTATTCCATTCCCTAGCAATGGTGTGGGAGAACAGACTTTTCCCTGCAGTGTTATTGGCTTTGGTTATGCAGAGCAGTATTTTGTTGGATGAGCGTAGAGGGCGATTTGCAGAATATTGGTTTAGAAGTTGGTTTAGGGCTGGGGTTTTCTGAGGGTTCCTTATTATGTTGAAGGTGAGGACTAATTGGTGATAGAGAATTAGCTGAGGAAGTTCTAACCACTGTAGTTGCTTCAGGGCAAGACAGTGATGACTTCTAAAAGTGGAGTTGTTAGCGAATTTTGCAATTTTATTGTAACATTACTAGTTTGTTTAGGTCTGTTTTCCTGATATGAATTAGGATTGGTGATGCATACATTAGGGTAGACAAATGGTGGGTTTGGGCTAAGGAGATTCTAGTTTGGTCTGATAAGAACTGTATGTGTTTGTATACGGTTCCTAATTTCTGATGTACCTTTGTGATGGTTTGTGAGATATGGACATTAAAATTTAGATTGTTATCTATTTCAACCCCAAGCAGCTTAGTGTGAGGGGAGGAGGAGATTATGGTCCTGTTTTTGGAGGTGATAATGAAGGTAGGAGGTGTAGATTTGGATTTATTGGGGGTAAAAAGGAGTAATTTGGTCTTTTTGGGGTTTAGAATGAGTTGGATATCAGTAATCCATTGTTTCACAGAGCAGAAGGATTCTTGCGTAAGCCCTGACCTAATCTCCCTTGATTGTATGGAGTTTGTATGTTCTCAGCATATATTCTTTGGTTATTGTATAGTCACTGAAGATTCACTGCGCTTTCATAAAGGATGCCTATAGTTCTTCTCAAGCCATTAACTTACAGTTGATTTTCTTTCCTCTACTTGTTTGAATAGAGCCATACCTAACCTCTCAGTAGCCCAATCCTACTAAATGAGTACATAGCACACCCAAAACTGTAAAGCTTTTCCTAAAATTCCTAGTCACTTCCTATCCATAATCATAAACCTCACAACCTAAACTGCAACTCTCCATTCACTTCCTAAACATAAAGCTCCCTGCTACTCCTAAACCTAACTGCAAACTCCACTCCAAGACTTTAATCCCAGTCATTCCTTAACCCTAATCTCAAGTCTCAGTCCTGAATTCTAATCATGAATTTGCCAGTGTCCCCGTACACCTAACCATTACATTCCAACTCTTTACTATTTCCTCTTCATTACTGCTACAACTTATTTGTTCAAACTCAGACACAGTTTGAACAGGAGCTGCAGTCCCTCTGCATGGAAGATTATACTTAGCCAAATTTGACTATGAGTTCATGTGGCACCCCATACAATCTATCGATACAAGAGTATCAAGCTATGAGACTGTGGTCAGAGAATAACCAGGTCTTGGGCACTTAATGAAGGCCCCCTTCAAAATATATGCGGCATTCAAACTTGCCCTAAAGACCTGAGTCATGGCTGAAAACGGTTTATGATGACTTGACTTGTTAACAGATGAAGACATTAAACAATTACATTTTGTATAGACCAGTAATAAGGATTTCTCACTTTTTCATTTGTGTATATAATTTTATATGAATCCCATTCATAAAGAACAATTGTGTGATACTATGTCTAGGAGATTTTCTGTTCTAAAACTTTTAAATAGCACAGTGTTCTCTATAATGAAGAATATATAATAAAAATGAAGTAAAGAACCCTGGATGTTTTGCTATTGAATGTAGTAGTCAACGTACCATAGGGCAGAAAAGAGAAAAACACTCAAGAATTCATTTTGTGAATAAAATCTAAAGGGACAATTAGTAGGGTGCATGAAATATAGCATGATTAAGTGTAAGAATCAGTCAGATGATGTTAGAAAAGACTGGGAACAGAGAGCGGAAAAGAGACCATTTGGCATAATGGGTAAGGTCTTCACCTCCCATACACAAGTTATAAGGATCAATCCTGACCTCCACCCAATGCCTGTTTGGAGTTTGCATGTTCTCCCTGAGTCTTTATGAGGTGCCTCCCATGTCCACAAAACATGCTGAGTGTTTCCATCTCAAACTCACAAGTGAATGAAGCTGTGGGCACTAGCAAAGACTCTACATGGTGCCCTATGGGGAAGAGTTCTACAAACCAATCACTTTGAGGTTCTACTGTGGTGTACAGTATCCTCAATATAGGAGAACATAGATTCATAGGTTCATAGGTGTGTACTAGGCTAATGGCCCTGGAGCCTTTACAAGCCTAGCCCATAGGATTACCCTGGTATCGTGCCACACAACCTTAGTTCCCAATGTCTCTGTCAAGTAGAGCCACTGGAGTGATCCCCGGGTTGAATTTTCCATTTCCCATCCTCTCATCAAGATTTCTCTTGAAGAGGGCCAGTGAGGTCCTCTGTTTGACGTGTATGGGAAGCGTATTCCACAGCATATAGGTCGTAGTAGGGCTAGCCACTCAAGTGTGTAAAATATGGCTCTAGGTGATTCAGTCATGTTCACTAATGTTGAGGATCTGACCTCGGCCAGGGTCCCATTCTAAAGTAGTCAACAGAACAGACATGTGACCAAGCCAGATATGGAAATGAGGTCCATAGCAAAAGCTGATGGTGGAATGCAGAAGTCCAGGAAGTCATCAAAAAGAAAGAAGGAGTGCAGCAAAAAGTGGGAGATAGAAAAGACCGAGCAGGCTAGAAAGGTTGGCTAACAAAGTTAAGAAAGGAATTGCAATAGCTAGGGCATCAGAGGCACTCTACCAATGTCTAGAAAGTGACTCAGTAGGTAGCACAAAGAAACTGTAGCAGGTTGCAAAGCAAAGACAGAAAGATAAAGAAGACACCCCTTCACCAGCAACAACTTGCTCACCAGTCCACAGGATATCCAAAGTAATCAGAATGAGTATTTCCAGCAGCTTCTGGATGAAGAAAACCCTACAGAAGCTGTACTGACCCAGACACAGCCTATGGTGAGAGAAAAAGAACAGCCCACCCTAGGAGAAGTAAGAACAGCACTAAGGAAAATGAAGTCAGGGAAAGTAGCAGGCTCAGATGAGGTCACAACAGATATGATACAGATGCTAGGTGAGATAGGGATGACATGGCTCCTGAGGTTACTTATAGCAATGTGGAGAGAAATGCATTTCCCAGATTACCAGAGAATAAGAACAAAGGGGCCATCCATAACTGTGAGCAGTACAGAGGCATCAAACTCCTGTTACGTTTTAGAGGGTGATTGATAAACAGATACAAAGAGTAATAGAATGCAAGATGGGAGAAGAGCAGTTCAGATTCAGATCAGGATGCAACACAATTGACCCTATGTTTGCAGTGAGACAGATAGTTGAGAAGAAGCTAGAGACGAGGAAATAATTCAACTGGGCATTCCTAGACTTGGAGAAATTATATGACAAGGTCCCAAAAAAGCTGACTAGGGCAGTACTGCATTGGTTCAAAGTCCCAGAAACATTGGTAGAATTAGTGCAGGCTATGTACAAGAACCAGTGACTCAAGTACAAACAGTGTTTGATTTCACAGAGGGATTCATAGTGGGAGTGAATGTCCACCATGGTTCCTCTCTGAGCCCACTGCTGTTCATACTGGTGATGGACTACATTAGCAAACAGGCCACAGGGGACAGATCAACAAAGTTATTGTATGCAGACTATGTGGCATTATAGGCATACTCTGACCAAGACCTTCAGCAAAAGCTTGAGGAATGGAATTCAAAACTGGAGGCACTCAGGATGAAAGTAAGCATGGCTAAGACAGTGGTAATGGCAGCAAACTGGAGAAATCAGAAGAAGATGAGACGTGAGATAGAAGGAAAGATAGTGGAACAGGTTAATAGCTTCAAGTACCTGGGAGGGATAGTTGAGGAGAAGGGAAGTCTGACTAAAAAGGTCAAAGCTAGAATCAGAGGAGCTGCAGCCAACTGGCATTGGGTCTCAGGTGTAGTGAATGACAGAAGAGTGCCAAAGAAGCTGAAAAGTAAGGTGTACAAGGCAGTGCTGTGACCAGTACTACTATATGCTACAGAAACCTGGGCAGTAAAGGCAGAACAGGTAATGAAGCTAGAGGTGATGGAAATGAAGTGCCTGAGAAAGGTGGTAGGATGCACACTGTGGGACAGATGAAGAAATGAGGACATAAGAGCAGAAGCCAAAGAAGCTCCAATTGCAGAAAAAATCAAAGAGAACAGATTACGATGGTTTGGACACGTGCGGAAAAGCAGAAGACAATCTGGTGAGGAAGATGTGGGAAATACAGGAAGAAGGTAAGAGGAAACAAGGACTTCCAACAAGGAGGTGGATGGATTGTGTCAGAGATGATCTGCAACAGTCAGGCACGAGTGTTGAAGAAAGCAGGAGTGTGGCACTGAAATGAATCAAGGGATATGGTGACAGTTAAGATGATACACCGCCCCATGTAGAAAATGGGAAAAAGGGGGCTGATGATGATGATGATGATCATGACGATGATGAGTGGAAAAGCAGCTTACAAGGAAACAATGGGTGAATACATGTATGGCTCTCAAGTGTGCAACAAAATTCAGAAAGTTTAGGATTCTTGCTTGGGCATGTTTGCATAGGTATGTTTATACCTCAAACAGACTTCAAATAATTTTTCCTCAGGTAGTTAGCAAATGCTGGAGGTGTGATGGGAAAAAAGAGATAACTGAGAACATGTTTTTTGGGAGTGTAATGAGTTGGCAGATTTTACAAATTCTCTACTGAGCTCTCTTGCCAGAAATATTGGGAGATCGACTAACTGTAACTAAGGAAATCATTATTTTAACGTGGGACACAAGATCTCAATTGCCTAGACATAGTAATGCCTTATTAGATTGAATTCTATTGGCTACTAAAAAAGCAAATACTAGAAAATAGAAAACAGACTCTAATCTAGCTGAATTTAAAGTACTGAATATTTTAAAAGAAATAAAAGGACTGGAAGTAGGCTGTATAGAAAAGTAAAAGAGCAGATTACATAGAAACAAATGAAATTTGTGGGGACAATACATGAACAATAAAGTTTAGGATCAGCCAGAAGTTCCCATGGACTATGATGTTTGCAGATAACATTGCGATTTGTAGTGAGAGTACGGAACAGGTTGAGGAGACCCTAGAGAGGTTGAAATATGCTATAGTGAGGAGAGGAATGAAAGTCAGAAGGACTAAGAATATTTGTGTCTGAATGAGATGGAGGACAGAGGAATGGTAAAGATACAGGGAGTAGAGTTGATGAAGGTGGACGAGTTTAAATAGTTGGGATCAACAGTTCACAGTAATGGTGAGTGTGGAAAAGAGGTGAAGAAGAGAGTGCAGGCAGGGTGGAGATAAGTGTCTGGAGTGATTTTTGACAGATGGCTACCAGTCAGAGTGAAATGGGAGGTCTACAAGATAGTAGTGAGACCAGCTATGTTATACGGGTTGGTGAAGGTTGCACTGATGAAAAGACAGAAGTTAGAGCTGAAGGTAGCAGAGTTAAAGATGTTAAGATTTGCATTTGGTGTAACAAGGATGGACTGGATTAGAAATTAATATATTAGAGAGTCAGCTCAGGTTGGACAGTTTGGAGACAAATTTAGAGAGGTGAGATTGCATTGGTTTGGACATGTGCTGAAGAGGGATGTTGGGTATATTGGGAAAAGGATGCCAAGAATGGAGCTGCCAACTAAGATGAAAAGAAGAAGGCCTAAGATAAGGTTTATAGATGTGGTGAAAGAGGACATGCAGGCGGATGGTATGACAGAACAAGATGCAGAGGACAGGAAGAAATAGAAGCAGATGATCCACTGTGGTCACCCCTAATAGGAACTGCTGAAAGAAGAAGAAGCAAAATGAGTTTTAAGGGAAGGCAAAAATTGAGCAATTTGTTGGACTGAATGACACTTGATATATCGAAAATATATCTGAAGATGAAAAAAAGTGTTAATACAGTTTGTTTCTTTTCTATCAATGTATATGTAACTATGTCTTAAGTGAACATTTAATAATGGTATTAAAAAGATATAATTAAGTAAACTTATCATAACAGTAGATGTTTGAATGATCACTGCTGCAGTAGCCCTAGGTATATGGGTTATATCCTGCCAGTTTCCAAAGCTTCGTGGCACCTTCCATGCACCCAAACCTTCAGTCAGCATGAAAATAGCTAAATAAAAAGACAGGTTTGGGGACCAAGCCCTTCAGTGCCTTCATGCCAACAGACAGAGGGCGGCAGAGCCCTGGGAGGACAAAGACACAACAAAAAATAAGTGTTTACACCAAAATACAAGGGAAAAGGAGGGAGGGACCAGCTACATCAGCAGTGATCATTCAAACATCTACTGTTATGATGCATTTACTTACACAAATATAATCATATTGATCACTGTTGCAGTAGCCTTAGCTATATATGGGTAGATTTCCCAGCTTAAATCATTTGGGAGATTGAAGGGGGAAGGATTCAGGAGCTCCTGAAGAATGGTCCTAACAAAGCCTGGTCTAGATTTAGAGAAAGGATCAGTCTTGTAATGCCTTGTAAATGAATGCATAGAGGACCAAGCTGATGCTTCTAGAATACTTCTGGAATCCAATCCTTTCAAAAAGCCATATAGATTAAACTAAAGCCATGGCAGAGTGGGCTTTAACCCTGCCTGGAATAATTTTGTTGTGGTAAGTATAACAAAAGTTAATGGCCTAATAAAATCATTTGCAAATATTCTGTTTTGACACAGGATATCCCTTCTTTTTTACTTTTGCAAGAAATGAACAACTGATCCAAAGATCTGAAATATTTAATGCTGTCAAGATAGCAACATCCAAGACATCCAATGAATGGAGTATCCTTTCTCCCTCATTTTGGGTTCAGGAAACAAAATTGGGACATGGCTAGTTTGACTTAAAATAACCACTTTATGCATAAAAGAAAGATTAGTTCTCAAAAAAACCTGTATCTATGGAAAATGAGATAGGATTGTCTTACCATAAGGGCTTAAAACTCAAACACTCTTCTTGCAGAGGTCAGAGCAATAAGTAAAACAAACCAACTCAATGAAATAAACTGACGTGGAAACTACGTATCAGCAGCACAGAAGGCACCAGTCCAAACACAAAGAAACAAAGTAATCCAGTAAAATTAAAATGGTTTAATTAAGTGCTTTTCGTTATAGCAAATGTTATAACTTCTTCAGATCAGAATGAATACAACCATCCGCATTTAAATACATTGTTTAAAAAAAAACATGACAAAAATACACCAATCAACTAGTTGTGCATTCAGTAGTAATTTCCAATTAAAGCATTCTCTATCAACATTAAAAGGAATACTGTATATTACATTTCAAAAGAAATACTGCACCATAAAAAGTCTTATAGTAATATAATACTCAATCTGATTTAAATGTTATTGAATAAATTTGCTAGTAGATATAAAGGCAAATAATCCTACACTAATTTATCTGTTTAAACTCTTAAGCTTTAACAGGCACAAAATGTTGCATGACTCATTTAATCCTGGATTATTAAATGCATTTAAAGTGAGCTGCCAGAATAGCTCTAGTTCTTCCAAAAGTAACGATGTAGGGCCACCTCTTGCATCCATTTGTATTTGGTCAATAGCTTTAAAAGTAAATGTATGCCCTCCAGTTACCTGGGAATGCCTTGTCAATGCATTGTCAATTTTATTCTTATCCATGGCATACACATACTCATAGATTCTGTCACGCAGTCTACATTCAGTTTTACCTACGTAGAACACTATGCAGAATCTACACTTAGCTAAGTACACCACAAACCTGGAATTACAAGTTAGCTTAAATTTAAGTTGAAATTTCTTATCATTAATAATAAATGTCTTTCCCATGTCAATCAGGCTGCAAAATCTACATGTACCACAAAATGACATGCCAGGTTTATTATTCACACCAGGGATGTGTTTACTATTTAACAGATCCTTGAGGTTACATCCTCTTCTAAACACTATCTTAGGTGAATGACCTAACTTCCCTAACAAAAATTTATCGTTACTAATTAATTCCCAATTTTAATTACAATACGGGAAATTGCTGAACTATCCAAATTAAAAGTAGTAATAAAACTAGACTTGTAATTTGGTGGTGAACATGCTTGTAGCACTGTTGTATTATATATAGATTGTGTATTTAATGATTAATGAATTCATCATGGACAATCAAAACCTTGCCCTCATTGTGTAAAATAGGAGAAACCACCCCATTTTTTCTTTTATGTTGAACTAAATCAACCACTTCATTTATTAAATCAATAGGGTAACCATGTTTCACAAACATATCGCTAAGAAATGTGCATTCAGCAATAAACTCAGACTCGCGAGATACCATTCTCGCTGCTCTTAGCAATTGTCCTTTAACAATAGAGCGCTTCTGTGAAAACGGATGAGCGCTAGAGAAATGCAAGAACAAATTGCAATAAGTCTTTTTCCTGAAAAGTTTAGAGACCATTCTGAAATTATCCCTATCCTTTGTCAATTTAATGTCAAGATAATCAATTGAAGCACTACTATAATTAAAAGTGAACTCAAGGAATTCTGTTGTGCTGTTCAAGTAATCAACAAAAGCACTAGCTTCTCCTAAATCCCCTAATATACCCAGATACACCCAGATACACCCACTCCTAGATTCACCCAAAAAAACGGGTGTAAAATGCTATGTTCACCATGTGTAAAGGTTTTTTAAAAATGAACTCTTTCTCCCAGAAAGCCAATACTAAATTAATTAAACTGGCCCCACATGGTGACCCCATAGCTACACCCGTCTTTTGAAGAAAAATCTCCTGGTCAAACAAAAAGTAGTTGCTAGTAAGAATAATATTGAGTAATTCTTCTACTAATCGTATTTCTAGATGAGGTGTACCCTTCAGCTTCAACATTAAACTCACCCATTCTATACTATCTTCATGTGGAATGGAAGTTTAGAGATCCTTAACATCAATTGTTAAAAAGTTGTTGTTACTATTATATTCTAAGCCATTTATATTATCTAAAAATGTCCAGGAATCTTTACAAACCTGTGGCTCAGACTTAAGGTATTTATGTAATATATTATCAACAACCTTTGCACATGGGTAAGTTAATGACCCTCTACTGTCTATGAGAGGTTTCATTGGTGGATTTTGGATGTTTTTATGAACCTTGGGTATTCTAAACAACACTGCAGTCTTTGGATAGGGTACCATTATATAGTTATATGTATTTATATCTATTTTAGCCTCAATAAATAAGTCGTTGAGATAACCCTTAACACGATTTTGAGCTATATTTAGCTCATTAAGGGACACTTTAATATAAGCATCACTATCTAGCAGTGTTTTCATCCTGTTGTTATAATCAACCTGATCAAAAATAACTAAACCACCATCCTTATCTGGTTTAATCACTCTGATGTCCAATGATCGCAAGTCATGGAAAGCTGTCATTTCATCATCAGTAACATTTTTCTTAATGTACTTACCATTAAATTGTGCTATATGCCTAAAATCTAGTTCGCATATATTTTCAAAAATGTTCAATACAGAGTGAAGTGAGGGGTTGTACACACTAGGAATAATGAATTTATTGTCTGACTCTTTAGAATTACCCAGCAATACATTTAAATTAAGCTTCCTAACAAAGCATTTAAGGTCCATAATGACTCTAGCTAAATTGACATGCTTGCTAAGAACAAAAGTGTGGCCTTTAGACAACAAACCTACTACTGCTGGATCGACCAAAATGTCTGAATAATTATATACATGAATTCACCAGCAGAATTAGTTAAAATATTGGCAGTTCCATTTAAATCATCTGCTAGAGTTTCCATTTGTTGTTGCGTTGTTTGTTCCTGGATTTCTGGAACTTTTTCTGTCTCGACCCATTGCTTATTTGATTGCCATTGTGAAAATTGTGATTCTTGTTAATATTGCTAGATGAACTGTTGGTTTCATTGTTTAAATTACGAATATGCTCACTGTGTCTAGGCAAATCAGTATTGTCAATGGGTTGATTGTTGGATACGTTAGAAACATTGTTATTACTCGAGTCATCCTGACCATCAGATCTATGTCCATTTGAAAGCCATACTTGTGATGGCGGTGGACGGGGGTAAGCTGTACCATGGTCATAAGCTGACCTGTCCCGTTTCAATTTCTTGATTTTATTATTTTTAAGCCTCTCGATTAGTTGGTCAATATTAGAAAAAATTCTAGCATAATCGAATTTGTATCTAGGAAATTCACAGTCATTTTTGATATCATTATCTAACACTGCGACTTCAATTGATAACGTCTCAGTAAATGCCAAATAGTGTTTGGCCATAATATTCATTAAATCAAACTCCTGTTTATCATAAAACTTCATCAGTTCCAAATGAAAGTAAGAGTCAGGAATGAGGCCTGTGGGGTAATGTGGCTGTTTTGCCAGAGATGGGTTGCACCTGTCACTCTTAGGTTTTTGAATAGTGGCCAAGGCTCTTGCCATCCCCAAAGTGCCTTTTTTAGGTAAGGCTCAAAGGACAAACCAACCACCGTAACCAGCACAGGTAACCAAAAACTAAGGGTAATGCTACTCAACGCCAGAAGTCTCAACCTCAAAATGCACACACTCGAGGCTCTCCTCAGCATGGAGAAAATCGATGTTTGTGCAGTGACGGAAACCTGGTTCAAGGCTCAAGAGAGCACCCCAACACTGCCAGGTTACAATTCATATCATACCTTCCGGCCTCAGTTACCGGATCGCAGTACAAAGGGAGGAGGTGTATCCATATTCATCAAGGATACCCATATCTCCAGGTTAGTAGCGCAGCATGATGCCCAGAGATCATCCATGTGCAACTATCAGCAGGCAAAACCACATTTCAAGTCATAGCCAGTTATAGATCACCCAGCATGTCTCAAGATGCTCACTCTGCATTCCTTGAGACATTGGAAAATATAAAGGTCCTACCCAACACCATAATCTTGGGTGATTTCAACTACCCTGGTATAGACTGGGCGAACTACCAATGTTCCAACTCCTATGCTCAGCAATTCATAGAATTTATAAATTCAAATGCCCTTGAACAACTAGTATGTTCCCCCACTAGAGGGGACAACATATTGGATTTAATTATCACAAATATGGGCGCCCATTGTACCACACCTGTTATTACTCCCTCCTTGGTCAGATCCGACCACAAACTGATAACCCTGGACATCCTCACCCCTCCATCTCCCCCAGTCAAAGAAACCATAGTCAAAAACCTTTCCAAGGCAAACTTCAAACTACTTGCATCTGAAGTGGAAAGCTTCACTATTCCCTTGCAGAAGGATAATGATATCCAGGATGTGGAATCCTACACCAAGGCACTCTATATGCATCTTCAGGATTGCATGGACCATGCTATCCCAAATAAAACCAAGACTCCTTCCTCAAGTAAGAAGAAACCAGTCTGGTGGACAACGGCCATAAGCAAACTTTACAATAAAAGGAGGAGACTTATACAAAAAAAGGCCAAATCTCAAGTAGAAAAATCATCCCTAATCAGCATTAGTAAGAAATTGAGGGCCCTCATCAAGTCAACTAAAGCTAATTTTGAAAAGAAAGTTGCCAAGGATGCCAAGGATAACCATAAGGCCTTTTATGGCTATGTCAAAAACCTAAATGGCAATGCTCAGGTCTGTTCTGAGCTAGTACAAAATGGAACAAAATACACTGACCCTTCTGACATTGCCAACATCTTGGCTGACAGTTTCAGTGCAAATCCCCCCCCCCCCTCACCACCTACAGGGCCTATTACCATTCCAGGGGATTGTGTAAGTTCAATTATCACTGATATGTTGGTTAACAAGGCTCTATCTAAAGCTAAAAACACTGCCTCCATGGGAGTAGCGGGATCTATGTCTTCCTCCAGAAGGGCATAAATGATACTGATGCATGGTGTCAAAGCCATGGTCTCAAGCTAAATGCAAAAAAATGCATATTAATCCCATTTGGAAAAAACAGAGTACCCGAAAACTACAACATAGGAGGTAATCCCCTGAAATCTGAAGAAGAAATAAGGGATCTAGGGACCCAAGTAGATAGTCAGCTTTCCTGATAACCATGTTGCCAAAGTGGTTAGAAAATCCTTCTATGTCCAAATCCAGACCAGTAACAAGTGGTGTGCCTCAGGGCTCTGTCCTGGGGCCCCTCCTGTTTGGCATATACTTCTCAGAAGTACAGGCAAGCATGGAAGGGCTGTGGCTGACTAAGTTTGCGGATGACTGCAAACTGGGTGCTATAATAGAGTCTCCGGCCGACATGGAGATCCTCCAGAAGGGCCTAAGTGAGACTGATGCATGGTGTCAAAGCCATGGTCTCAATCTAAATGCAAAAAAATGCGTAGTAATCCCCTTTGGAAAAAACAGAGTACCATAAACTACAACATAGGAGGTAATCCCCTGAAATCTGAAGAAGAAATAAGGGATCTAGGGACCCAAGTAGATAGTCAGCTTTCCTTTGATAACCATGTTGCCAAAGTGGTTAGAAAATCCTTCTATGTGATCACGAAAGGGTTCACATCAAGATCTAAGGATGTAATGGTGCCCCTCTACTCTTCCCTCATCAGACCCATTATTGAGTACAATGCACCAATTGGAATGTACCTGGCTAGACATCTCCAGCAGCTGGAGAGACTACAGAGGTACCTAACCAAGAGGATTACTGGCCTCAAACAGTTGCCCTATGCAGCATGATTGAAAAAGCTAAGACTGTTCTCTGTTGCATACTGCTTTCTCAGAGGCGATCTCTGTCTAACGTACAGAGCCATGTCCAACCCAGATTTGTTGAACATGCTCCATCTTAGCAAAGCCAAATCTACTCGAGCTACATGCTCTAGGGATATAAACCTCAACACAACAATGAATAGAACATGCTGGAGGGATAGATTCCCTTCACAGAGACTTCCCTTACTATGGAACAAGGTCCCAATCTACATAAGACAGAGCCCCTCACTATCACTCTTCAAGAGGAACCTTGATGAGTGTATGGGTAACAGAAAGGTCACACCGGGGATCACACCAGCAATACTACAAGATAGGGGCCAAGGGTACTAGCTGCTAGTACAAGGGTCTAGGAAACTACTAAAAGGGCGGTGAATACCGCACAATGTGGCTGGGCTAATATATACCTTCGGGCAGATAGCCCAGTACCAACCTATGAACCTATGAACCTATAATGAAGCCATTTAGGAACAAGTTGTTGCTGCAGGCACTCAGTAAAGTATGCTACTTCAAGCTGTAATTTTTTTAATTTTAAAAGCTTATGGTCAAACAATTTCAGTTTGTCAGCTAGAAGAGTTGTACTGACCTGTATATTAGGAGTGTTATCAGCTGGTTGCCCCTGTTCTGACACAGAGCCAATTTGAAGCTTCCTGTTCACATTAATCCACTCAGAAAGGAGCAGAGCACCAATAAGCCCCATAGCACTCTGCTTGTTGTTTACCTGCCCTCGCAGGTTAGCGTCATCAGTTCTAATGGAACTACAATGTGGTCATTGACCCAAACGGAATAGAATTGCTGGTATTAATGGTAACTCCGCTGTTACCTGCACAAACACTGGAAGTTGGATGAAAAGAAGGTTCCGATGAACCCACAGGAGAGTTAAGCGCTGTTACCACATTCACTCCTTGGATGGAACCTCCACGTGCACGTGGCACATCTAAAAACTCAAGCCAAGATGATAACGAATCCACTCGTTGTGTGAGCACATTAATAAGAGCAGTTAAACTTGCCAATTGAGTTTGGGATTGAGTGAATAAATGCAGACGGTTTGGGCTGGAAGGTCCTCCTGATGACATGACAAAAACGAACAAAATGAACCAACTCAATGAAATAAACTGACTTGGAAACTATGTATCAGCAGCACAGAGGGCACCAGTCCAAGCGCAAAGAAACAAAGTAATCCAGTAAAGTTCAAACGGTTTAATTAAGCACTTTTCATTATAGCAAATGTTACAACTTCTTCAGATCAGAATGAATACAACCATCCGCATTTAAATACATTGTTTAAAGAAAAAGTGACAAAAATACACCAATCAACTAGTTGTGCATTCAATAGTAATTTCCAATTAAAGCATTCTCTACCACACTGGAAGTATATCCCTCATTGGTGAGATCTGATCATAAACTAATCTCACTGGAAATCCACATCCCACCCCCACCCCAAACAAAAAAGACCACAGTGAAGAACTTCTCTAAAGCAAACTTCACAGTACTCAAGACTGGTGTGGTATCCTTCAAGGCCCCTGAGCCAGTGGAAACCACAATCCAAGCTGAGGAAGCCCTTACAAATGCCTTCTATGAACACCTCCAGGACTGCATGGATCAGGCAATCCCAAATAAAACCAAGACTCTTTCCACAAAGGGCAAACGTCCAGTCTGGTGGACCCCAGCCATTAACAAACTTTACAATAAGAGGAGAAAGCTATTACATGATAGAACAAAATCCATAAAAGGAAGTCACCCCTGATCATTATTAGTAAAAAATACGAGCACTCATAAAATCAACTAAGGCCAATTTTGAGAGAAAAATTGCCATGGATTCAAAGGACAATCATAAGGCCTTTTTCAGCTATGTTAGGAACCTGGGTGGAAACTCCCAGATATGCTCAGAATTAGTCCAAAATGATACAAAAATCACTGAACCCACAGACATTGCCAACATACTGGCAAACAGGTTCAGTGCAAACTTCACCATCCTCTCCCCCCCTAAAGGAGAGATAACTATCCCAGCGGAGTGTAGCCTCCAAGACATCTCAAATGCGCAGGTGAAAGCTGCTCTCTCTAAAGCTAAAAACACAGCATCAATTGGACCGGATGGTGTCCCCGGCTGTGTGCTACATGAGCTAAATGAGGAATTAAACCCGCACATAAGGCAGCTGTTTAATCTCAGCCTTACCACAGGATACGTGCCCAAGGAGTGGCATATGGCAACTGTGGTCCCACTCCACAAAGGCGGTGCCTCTACGGACCCTGGTAATTACCGCTCCATAAGCTTAACAAGTCTAGTCTGCAAAGCTATGGAGAGGATCATAATGGAGCTCATAAACAAAGATATAGGGGACTTGCAGACATTGGACCTGACCCAGTTTGGCTTCGTCAAGGGCAGATCATGCCTTTTGAACTTGGTCGACTTCTTCGAAACAGTCACCAAGGCCATTGATGAGGGAAAGGCAGTCCATACAGCCTACCTTGACCTTGCAAAGGCTTTCGACACAATACCCCACTCAGGTATTGTAGAAAAACTTACCAGCTTAAATGCAAACCCATATGTCACAAGATGGGTTGCAAACTGGCTTAAGGACAGAACCCACAGGGTTAGAGTTGCTGGCGCTATGTCAGACTCCAAGCCGGTCACAAGTGGTGTCCCACAGGGCTTGGTCCTTGGCCCCCTATTGTTCGGCATCTACTTCTCAGACGTACAGGCCAACATGGGAGGACTTTGGCTGACAAAGTTTGCAGATGACTGCAAACTGGGCGCCATAGTGGAAAGTGCATTGGACATGGATATCCTTCAGAAGGGACTCACGGAAACAGATAGCTGGTGCCAGAGCCATGGCCTGAAGTTAAACACCAAAAAATGTATAGTCATACCCTTCAGGAAAAACAAGGTAACCCCAAGCTACCATATAGGTGACAATCCACTAAGCACAGAAGAGGTTATCAGGGACCTGGGGACCCAGGTTGACAGTGGCCTTTCTTTTGACACTCACGTTGCTAAAGTGGTTAGAAAGACCTTCTACATTGCCCACCTGATCATGAAGGGATTCACATCCAGATCTAGTGAGGTCATTGCTCCCCTGTACTCTTCACTTATCAGACCAATGATCGAGTACAATGCCCCATTCAGGATGTATCTCACCCGACATCTGCAGCAATTGGAGAGACCCCAAAAGTTCCTCACCAAAAGGATAAAGGGACTTCAAAATCTGTCATATGCTGCCAGATTGAAGAAACTCCAGCTGTATTCAGTCACATACTGTCTGCTCAGAGGTGACACGTGTCTGACATACAAGGCCATGTCCAACCCGGAATTAATGGACATGCTCCACCTCAAAAAATCCAAATCCACCAAAACCACTAGAGCAAGCGACTTAAACCTTAGCACGGATATAAATAGGATGTGCTGGAGGGATAGATTTATCACTCAGAGACTCCCTGTGCTGTGGAATAAAATCCCGGTCCATGTGAGGCAGAGCACCTCGCTGGCTCTGTTCAAGAGAAATCTTGACTGTGGATTGGAGATCGTAGGTTTACCCCGGGAATCATCTCTGTGTCACTGCTGGACAGAGGCACAACAAACTAATGTGCACAGTATTTTTTCATATAAGGGGTGGCATAAGCCACAAAACTTTGGGCTAGGCTTATAAATGCCTTAGGGCAGATAGCCTAGTATAAACCTATGAACCTATGAACCTATGAACATTAAAAGGAATACTGTATATTAAATTTCAAAAGAAATACTACACCATAAAAAGTCTTATAGTAATATAATACTCAATCTGTTTTAAATGTTATTGAATGAATTTGCTAGTAGATGTAAAGGCAAATAATCATACACTAATTTACCTGTTTAAACTCTTAAGGTATAACAGGCACAGAATTTTGCATGACTCATTTAATTCTGGATTATTAAATACATTTAAAGTGAGCTGCCAGAATAGCTCTAGTTCTTCCAAAAGTAACGATGTAGAGACACCTCTTGCATCCATTTGTATTTGTTCAATAGCTTTAAAAGTAAATGTATGCCCTCCAGTTACCTGGGAATGTCTTGCCAATGCATTGTCAATTGTATTCTTATCCACGGCATACACATACTCATAGATTCTGTCACGCAGTCTACATTTGGTTTTACCTACGTAGAATGCTGTGTAGAATCTACACTTAGCTAAGTACACCACAAACCTGGAATTACAAGTTAGCTTAAATTTAAGTTGAAATTTCTTATCATTAATAATAAATGTCTTTCCTGTGTCAATCAGGCTACAAAATCTACATGTACCACAAAATGACATGCCAGGTTTATTATTCACACCAGGGATGTGTTTACTATTTAACAGATCCTTGAGGTTACATCCTCTTCTAAACACTATCTTAGATGAATGACCTAACTTCCCTAACAAAAATTTATCGTTACTAATTAATTCCCAATTTTTAATTACAATACAGAAAATTGCTGAACTATCCAAATTAAAAGTAGTAATAAAACTAGACTTGTAATTTGGTGGTGAACATGCTTGTAGCACTGTTGTATTATATATAGATTGTGTATTTATTGTATTAGTGAAATGTGCATTAAGCATTAAAACCGAACGTAGACTGTGTGACAGAATCTGAGCATACATTTTTTACATACTTATCAATGATCTTCCCATCCTTGTCAGAAAGTTTATCAGAAAAAGGGGTAACTAAAGCTGTAACTGCTGGGACAGGTATAAAAACTTAAAAGACTGAGGAACTTTTTACATCTTATCTGCCATTTTGGGAACAGCTGGATAGCTGTCAAGAATATTGCTGGCAGTAACACACATATACACCAATGCTGACATAACTGGAGGAATGGGTACAGGTTCTAAAAATCTTTTCTATAATACCTCATACTATTTTTGAGGGACTGAAATGTTGGCATAATGGTTAAGGTTTTCATCTCATAGGCATAAATAAGGTGCAGGGTTTGATTCTAAGTTTAGATTATTGGTTAGACTTAAAAAGGTCCTGCAGGGTAGTTAGCGTAATACTCACCAATAAACCTCAGTGTACTCCCACTAAAAACACTGGCACATTCTGGAAATATTCACAGAGAAAGAGAAACTCCCACAAGTCGAATCAGAAACTGAGCTCTCCTCTAGGTATGAATCAGACAATTGAGGAGAAAACCTGTATATCCTTTCATCTACCTGTCCAGAATCTCTTCATGAAAAGAAGTATTTATCTTTATTTGACCAGAAACAACTGTATAAGAGGAATCAATAGCCTGAATTAAACCCTGATTCAGACCCAGTAAACTACTCCTGTCTACTGAAATTTGAGGAGGAGCAAATATATGTTTCATTTTTAGTTTCTTTTTGACAGGAAACTTTGGACTAACGGTATTATTAGTGTCAGAATCAGTTTCCTCCCTGTTCCATCTCCCAGAACTAACAATAGTGGCTCTCCCTTATCCACTAAGGGGACCTTAGCAACTGCAGAGGACTTGGTAACCCCTGGTCCATATTTGTTGTAAGTGCTATAGCATAGGGATACAAGGTAAAAGATGAGTGGTCTGATTAACAAGCTATGGAGCACAGCAAAGTCACACACTTGTTTTGGAGGCAAACTGCTTTCCTGCTGTGGTGGCAGTTGTGGCTGGAAGAAAGGACAACCATGAGACCGGTAGTGGTCAAGCTGAAAATGATGCATTTTCCCAGGGAAAAGAAGTAGTAAGAGAGAGTAAAAATATAAAGTTATTAAAAGTCACTTTTTCACATAAAAACACAGGGAAAAGCACATTAAAACAAATTGATAGCCCCCAAAAAGTAAAATGAACACAATTTCTCCCCAGAAAAAAAGCTTTTAATTACTTTAAGCAACTTTTATACTGTCAGGAAAAAACTGTGGTCCCATGACAGTCCATTAAAATATAAACATATGGCTTAAAAATAACTTCCCTGAACAGGAAAGTACAATAAAACAAACATTTATTTTTTAAATCATGAAGGCTGTTAACCAAGGGAACTTATCTGTCCAGCATTGGAGCTGCATAAGCTGACAGTTCATAGGTTCATAGGTTCATAGGTTCATACTAGGCTATCTGCCCTGGGGCAATTATAAGCCTAGCCTGATTCTGTATGGCTTACGCCACCCCTTGATTTGAGTATACTGTGCCCTTTTTAAGGTTTAGTTTACTGTGCCTCTGTCTAATAGTGACATGGGAGTAATCCCTGGGACAAACCTACGATCCCCCATCCACTTATCGAGATTCTTCTTGAAGAGATTCAGTGAGGTGCTCTGCCTCACATGAACTGGAATTCTATTCCAGAGCGAAGGGAGCCTCTGGGTTATGAACCTGTCCCTCCAGCAAGTTCTATTTATGTCTGTGCTGAGGTTCAAGTCCCTCGTGTGGCTCTAAGGGATTTAGATTTACTGAGGTGGAGCATGTCCATTAATTCTGGATTTGACATAGCTTTGTATGTCAGGCATAGATCGCCTCGAAGTAGGCGGTATGCAACTGAGTAAAGCTGGAGGTTTTTTAACCGAGCAGCATATGGCATCTGTTTGAGACCCTTGATCCTCTTGGTGAGATGCTTTTGGGGTCTTTCTAATTGCTGCAGGTGTTGGGTAAGGTACATCCCAAAAGGGGCATTGTATTCTACGATGGGCCTGATGAGGGATGAATAAAGGGGCATGATTACCTCTCTTGATCTAGATGTGAAACCCATCGTGATGAGGTGGGATATGTAGAAGGTCTTTCTAACCACTTTGGCAATGTGGTTTTCAAAGGAGAGATTGCTATCAACTTGGGTCCCCAGGTCCCTAATAACTTTCTCTGTACTTAATGGGTTTCCGCCTATGTGGTAATTTGTGGGCACATTGTTTTTGCCAAAGGGTATGACTATACATTTTTTGGCATTTAGCTTTAAACCATGGTGCTGGCACCAGTTATCTGTCTCTGTGAAACCTTTTTGAAGGATGTTTGTGTCAGCTGGAGAGTTGATTATGGCGCCCAGTTTGCAGTCGTCTGCAAACTTGGTGAGCCATAGTCTTCCCAAGTTTGCTTGTACCTCGGAAAAGTATATACCGAACAAGAGTGGTCCCAGGACAGAACCCTGTGGGATGCCACTTGTGACCGATTTCGATTCTGACATGGCTCCAGCAACTCTCACTCTGTGGGTTCTGTCTTTGAGCCAGTTTGCGACCCATCTTGTGACATAGGGGTTTATATTTAAGCTGGATAGCTTATCTATGATGCCCGAGTGGGGTATTGTGTCAAATGCCTTTGCAAGGTCCAGATAGGCTGTGTGGACTACCTTCCCTTCATCTATGGCTTTGGTGACTGTTTCAAAGAAGTCAACCAGTTTCAAAAGGCAGGATCTGCCCTTGACAAAGCCCTACTGGGTAGGCTCTAGTGTCTGTAGGTCCCCAATGTCTTTGTTTATGAGCTCCATGATGATCCTCTCCATAGCCTTGCAGACTAAGTTAGGCTTATGGGGCGATAGTTTCCAGGGTCCGTAGAGGCTCCACCTTTGTGGAGTGGGACCACTGTTGCTGTACACCATTCTGTGGGCACATATCCTGTAGTGAGGCTGAGATTGTATAGCTGTTTTATTTGAGGGATTAGTTCCTCTTATAGTTCATGTAGGACGCAACCTGGGATGCCATCTGGTCCCATGGAAGCAGTGTTTTTTGCTTTGGAGAGGGCAGCCTTCACCTGAGCATCTGAGATGTTTGGGAGGCAGCCCTCTGCCGGGATAGATACTGCTCTTTTGGGGGTTTGCACTGAACCTGTCTGCCAGGATATTGGCGATGTCTGTGGGTTCAGTGTATTTTTTGTCATTTAGAATCAACTCAGAACAAGTCTGGGAGTTGCATCCCAGGTTTGTAACATAACTGAAAAAGCCTTATGATTGTCTTTGGTGTCCTGTGCAATTTTTCTCAAGCTGGCCTTGGAGGATTTGAGGGATCGTAATTTTTGCTAGTACTGATCAGAGATGCCTTCCTATTAGGGATTTTGCTCTATCATGTAGTAGCTTCCTCCTTCTGTTGTACAGTTTATTTATGGCAGGGGTCCACCAGACTGGACGCCTGCCTTTGGATGATTGGGTCTTGGTTTTGTTTGGGATAGCATGATCCATGCATTCCTGGAGATGTCCGTAGAATGCATTTATACAGGATTCTGCAGTTTGGGCTGTAGTTTCCACTGGCCCTGGGGCCTTGAAGGATTCCACTTCAGTTTTGAGAAGTGAGAAGTTTGCTTTTGAGAAGTTTTTCACTGTGGTTTTCTGGGCTGGGGTGGGGTCGGGATGTGGACATCCAGTGAAATTAATTTATGGTCTGATCTTACCAATGAGGGATATACTTCTGGTGTGGAGCATAGAGTCCCCATGTTGGTAATGATCAGGTCTAGTATGTTGTCCCCTCTTGTGGGAGTGATGACTAGTTGTTCCATAGCATTTGAGTTTATAATTTCCAGGAATCTTTGGGCTAAGGTGCTGGGGCTTGAGTAGTGCTCCCAGTCAATGTCTGGGTAGTTGAAGTCGCCCAATATAATGGTGTTCAAAGAGATCTTCATGTTCTCCAATGTTTTCAGGAAGGCCGAATGGGATTCCTGACTTTGAGAGGGTGGTCTGTAGGATGCTATAAACTGAAAAGCAGTCTTGCCCACTGTTAGTTGCACATGGATGGTCTCTGATACTTCGTGCAATGCCACTAACCTGGAGGTGTGGATATCCTTGATAAATATGGAAACTCCCCCTCCTTTTGTGGTTCGGTGCGGGTTTTGGGGCTGAAAAGCATGATACGAGGTATAGCCTGGTAGTGCTGGGGTGCTCTCTGGAGCCTTGAACCAGGTTTATGTCACTGCACAGATATCGATGTTCTCCATACTGAGGAGAGCTTCGAGTGCGTGCATCTTGAGGTTAAGACTTCTGGCATTTAGCAGCATTACCCTTAGTTTCTTTTTCCTTGTGCTGTCTATGGGGGTGGATTTGACTTTTGAGCCTTGCCTAAAAAAGGCACTATGGGGTTGACAAGAGCCTTTGCCAATATCCGAAAGCCCAGTGGTGACAGGTGCAAGCCATCCCTAGCGAAGCAACGTGGCTTGTCGAGCATGTCATCCCAGGCTGACAGACACTGAATCCCCTTTGAATGACACCAAAATTTTAGCCAATTGTTAAAATCGCTCATTTTGTCTTTGTACTGTGGCATCATTCTAGGTGAGGGTAAGATGCTGCTCAAGGTCAGGGTCATACCAGCCTGGGCTACATGATCAGAGAGCTCCTCTATGTCTCTTTTCATGTAGTCCAGGGAGGTACGTCTCAGGTCATTCACACCAGCATGTACAATGACTGAGTCATATTTGTATTTGCTTTGGAGTGACCTGAGTGCTTGCGTTATGTGTCGGATCCTAGCACCCGACAGGCAGCTCACCATGACCTTCTCTTTATTCAGATGATCCTTAAAAGCCTGCAGATGAATGATGTCTTCAATGGCAGTCATCTACAGGCTCCCAAACCTTTCTATTTAGTGAGTGCAGCTTGAGCGGACTGATGGTGTGTGTGGACAGAAGATGCCTTTAAGCTTTAGAAGTTCACTATCTGTTATATCCTTTCAGGAAATAAACCATATAACTAAGGCTACTGTGGCAGTAATCAATATGATGAATATTCTAAATTTTCTACAAATGCATCCCAGGAAAATCTTATCTTGTACATATCCATACTATATCAATCAGGTCAGCTATCATTCAAACCCATGTAGAACCGGTACAGTTAGATTCAGGTTAAATGAGGACCAATCTGTCTGTAGTAGTGGATATAAGCAATTGGAAAATTAACCTTTTCTTTCTTCCAGTAAGTGAAAGCTGCCAGCACATGACTGACACTGTTCTGATTCTTGTCTCTTCAGTGCAGTGGAGTGTTATGTGTGAACCTTTAATGGTGAAATAAGATCAGATATTAGAGGGAAGGCTGGGCATTGTAAAGTTAGCTGTATTGATTTATTTATTTTTGAATGGCACATAATGTGTGTTACTTTGGACTGTTACATCTCACAATGAAGAGACGTAGTAATTTTTATTGTGTACATTTAACAATTAAAATGAAGTGACAAGACTCCATAATGGGGCTGCAGGTGTGATAAGGAGGAGTTATCCATTGTGTTGGTACTTCAGGTGCAGTCCAGTATCCTGCACAGTTAGCACTGCAGGAGTTAATAAGCTAATTTCTTTTTGACCCAATGCCCGATAGCAGTGATACCTACCTGTATGCTTCCTTGAATTACTTCTGCATTTCTGTCTGGTTTTAAAACAAGTCCCCAGCATATAAAACTGTGCTTAAGTGTTTGGTGAGCTTATCCATGAAGAAGAGACTTGGACTAGGACTGTGCCTTGGAATCCTTTAGATTTGAATGTTCATAGTGCTGAAAGTATGAATCGGAGAAGACCAAAAAGTGACTCATGATAAGTAGCTACTGAATCAAACTTACCACCCCATCCAGCATGTCACGACAGCTTAACAAACAAAAAATGACATTGCAATTGGCGGTAGGCTCCTTGGCTATTTGACAAAAGTCAACTAGTGGGAGAAGTCTGAGTTTTTCCTCTTAGGACCCAGCAAGCCAGCTGTATCTGACTCAACTAGAATAACACTTTATTTACAGCTAACTCCAGGCTAAAACCCCTCAACAGTTTTTGCAGAAGACTCTGAGCAGAGAAGTGATATGTCAATAGTACCTTTCTAGAAGAAGCTTACTCAATTACCACTTAGATGTGAAACCCCTAGAACTATTACCTTTACACAGAAAGTTCACATAACATTGCTTTTGTTCTTAATCTTAACTAGTAGAAGGGCACAGTCAGCTATTCTAAAGTCTCACCAGTTATACCTAAGTAGCATGACATTGTTTTCAACATTTCTATAACTTCAGAGTTCATCATTAACCCTTGTCTCTGTGATGGCTGCAATATCAGAGATTTCTGGCAGGATCCATGATCCAACTACAATCTAATTACTTTTGTGATTCAATGAAAAATAAGCCTTATGTGTTGATGCTAAAGGTACTATTCAATAATTCACTTTCTGGAAAATCAGTTCAGTTTACATAAACAGTGGTGCCCACATGTATAACATGAGATGATCTGAAATCATGTTTCAGATGATTCTATGTTAGAAGATAATGTCCATTTCCTGCAAGTGGTCAAGTAAATAGTCTGAGACTTGGTGTCAATAACCTGCCAATATTTTCTGTTATGAAATCATCACTGCAGAGGAAACAGCTATCCATTACTGGAAAAGAAAAGAGACTATGCAGAATTTGAGACAAGGATTCATCTTATAATTATCAGATTGCACTTACTCCAATAGCCTATGAAGAACAGCAATGTCAATGTAAGCTTTAGGTAGCAAGAGAGTGAAGTCAAAATTATACCAGTCATGTCAAGATTAATTATTTTATGTATTTATATATATATATATATATATATATATATATATATATATACAGATGTAGATAAATGTCTAATCACAAAAGAAAGTCAGTAAATATTCATCTTGCCTTCCTTAAATGTTCTAAGTGGTTAGTCAGTAGAAACTTTCTTGGCAATCAGTACTGAATAAGAACCAGAATTAATGGGTAAAAAGAAGAATATCAAAAGGGAATCAAAGTATTTGTCTGATACTTGTATGAATATTCACATTTTGATGCACTGAGGGCCATTAAAATACTAATGTGTTCACTTCTTAGAAGGTGAAGCAGACCTGGTTGGTGTTGACAGCATGGGAATTGTGAAGGAGGAGTATCTGTTGATGTTGCTGAATTCAGTTACTAAGATTGCACTTTCCAAGGCTTTTATGATGAGCAGCTGATGCCAGTGACAATAGGATTTAAGTATGGTTACTGACTTATTGAACAGAAAAATGATTTGGTTATAGGCATTAAAACAAAGACAGTGCTTCACTATTGTCACATTCTTGTGATAAAAATGCATAGAATATATAAGTACATAGGACTACAACTGTTGGTTTATGCAGAAATATGAGTTCTTCTACGTTTCTGAGGGACAGGAGTAGTTTGCGAATAAAAGGAGATTAGTCATTTATTTTCCCCATACATTACTGAAGGACTAGGTAAGCTATCACTGCACATCAGTGGTTTCAACTGTGGTCAACATTTTTCTAAGTTCAATGAGAACAAATCTCTCTTCCAGCTTCTGAGTTGCATGTTAGTTCCTCAGAACTTGAGTTGTCTCTGAAATTGTTCTCTGGGGTCCAGTGTCTTACCAGTTAACAATTAACAAAATATAAATAAATAAAAGAAACTCTGTGAGCTGATCCAAAATGTATTCACCATGACCGCAGGATATACTATGGCAATGAAAAATAGTTACCTAATTCAATTAATTGGGATTACCTTTGTAAAGTACTTAAAGAATATAATTTGTCAGTGGATTTTATAAATTTGATAATGAAATTATATAATATCTCATTGTCTTATGTTAAAATTGATTCATTCTTGTCTATCTCTTTCAAAATATTTAAAGGATCAAAGTAAAGATGCCCTCATGTCTTCTTTACTGTTTGTGTTATCAGTAGAACCTTTTGCAACATCTATTAAGTCAAATCAACAGATAAAGGGGTTTTCCATAAACAGAAGTATAATTCCAAAATCCAATTGTTTGTGGATATTTTACTAACTATTGGTGATACTGAATCTTCATTAGAACACATGATTAATTCAATAAGGCAGTTTGAAAGGATCTCATCTTTAAGTTTTAATCACAATAAAACATAAAAACTAAACAACTGCTTAAGAAATGATAAGGAGTTTAACTGGAAAAATAAACAATTTAAATATTTTGGAATCATTATAAAAAAATAACTGGCAAGTTTTAA
>NW_025048995.1:0-40730 GCF_019279795.1 Protopterus annectens | reverse complement strand
TAAGTGGCCTCTTACCCTCAGGTATAGTATGTGTGCTGTGTTGATGACATTTGGGATACTGGAGTATGACCTTACAGTAGGTATCTACATATGCCATGTGTATCATATTAACACTTACTGCATATGACAAAGTGGTGTATGCTGTGTGCTTGTGTATTGACTCTGCCTATACAATGTCCATTACAGTGTACCACAATTGTTTGTGATGTTCTGTGTATTCAATGTGTTTGAGGCAGCTACTCATGTTACTGGGATCTGGATAGTCCCACAGAGAAAATGCAGAGCATGCATTATGTGTAGGTGTTTTACATGTGTATATGGCCTACAACTCTCCTATGACATGCACATGTTATATGCTATATTAAATGTAGGACACTCACCAGCATGGGTCTGCTGTCTTGCAATCACACCAGAGGGACCTACAAGGATATGAGACAGTTTGTCAGTGTCAACAACTATGGCATTGTTGCTGTGTGTTTGTAATTTTACAGTAGTACAACAGGTGACAGTCACAGGCATACAGATTATGTTCCAAATTATCAGTATTGCATGACACCAGGCTCCACATCTTCTGAATACACAGTACACATCTGATAAATGCATGTTCTAACAATCAAGCTAACAGTAGTCTACAGATATGCCATGTTACCTGTACGCTCTGAGTCAATGTGCTGGGTGACTCCGGCCTCTCTGATGACACATGTCTGTTGTACTGGTTGGTCAGGAGCCACCACGCTGAGGAGCAGCTCTTCCTCTCTGGTGAGGGATGGATGTGTTGCTGCACCACCACCTGTGACAAGCTGTTTTCTGTGGACATCGGAGGCATGCTGCCGGACATGTCTGATTAAATCACTGCAGTGATGGTGTACCTGCTCATAAGTCCGGTTATGCATGCCTACATCATTCACCTGACAGACAACATCCTGCCACAGTGCAGTGCGACCATGCTGGTCCTGGCTGGTTTTGGAGAACAGCAGGCTGTGATTTTGTATTATAGGTTCATAGGTTCATACTAGGCTATCTGCCCTAGGGCATTTATAAGCCTAGCCAGAGTGTGTTTGGCTTTCGCCACCCATTTTAAATAAATTTTACTATGCCCTTTTTCGAGGTTAGTATACTGTGCCTCTGTCTAACAGTGATACAGAAGTGATACCCGGGGTAAACCTATGATCTCCCTTCCACTCATCAAGATTCCTCTGAAAAAGAGTGAGTGAGGGAGTCTGCTTAACCTGGACTGGGATTTTATTCCAGAGTGAAGGGAGCCTCTGGGTTATGAATCTGTTCCTCCAGCATGTCCTATTTATTTCAGTGCTGAGGTTCAAGTCTCTTGAGTGCGTAACTCGATGGGATTTGGGTTTTCTGAGATGCAGCATGTCCATTAATTCCGGGTTGGACATGGCTTTATACGTCAGGCACAGATCGCCTCTGAGCAGGTGGTATGCCACTGAGTAGAGCTGGAGTTTCTTTAACCGGGCAGCATATGGCATCTGTTTGAGCCTTTTGATCCTCTTGGTGAGGTACTTTTGGGGTCTTTCCAGTTGCTGCAGGTGTCTGGTAAGGTACATCCCAAAAGGGGCATTGTACTCAATTATGGGCCTGATGAGGGATGAGTAAAGAGGCAAGATGACCTCCCCTGATCTAGATGTGAATCCCTTCATGATTAGGTGGGCTATATAAACTTTTTTCTAACCACTTTGGCCACGTGGTTGTCAAATGAGAGATTGCTATCAACTTGGGTCCCCAGGTCCCTAATTACTTCTTCTGTACTTAATGGATTACCACCTATGTGGTAATTTGTGGGCACTTTGTTTTTGCCAAACGGGATGACTATACACTTTTTGACGTTTAGCTTGAGGCCATGGCTCTGGCACCAGTTGTCTGTTTCTATGAGGCCCTTTTGGAGGATGCTTGTGTCAGCTGGAGAGTCGATTATGTTGCCCAGTTTGCAGTCATCTGCAAACTTGGTCAGCCACAGTCCTTCCGTGTTGGCCTGTACCTCCGAGAAATATATACCGAACAAGAGAGGTTCCAGGACTGAGACTTGTTGGATGCCACTTGTAACTGGTTTGGAGTCTGACATGGCTCCAGCAATTCTAAGCATGTGGGTTCTGTCCTTGACCCAGTTTGTAACCCATCTAGTGACATAGGGGTTTATATTTAAGCTGGTGAGCTTACCTATAATGCCCGATTGGGGTATTGTATTGAAGGCTGTTGCGAGGTCCAGGTAGGTTGGTGACTGTTTCAAAGAAATCAACCAGGTTTAAGAGGCAGGATCTGCCCTTAACAAAGCCTAACTGGGTAGGATCCAATGTCTGTAGGTCCCCAATATCATTATTTATGAGGTCCATGATGATCCTTTCCATAGCTTTGCAGACCAAGCTAGTCAGGCTTATGGGGTGATAGTTTCCAGGATCCGTTGAGGCACCACCTTTGTGGAGAGGGACCACTGTTGCTGTATGCCACTCTTTGGGTACATATCCTGTAGTAAGGCTGAGATTGAACAATAGTTTTATGTTTGGGTTTAGCTCTTCTTGGAGTTCATGTAGGACGCAGCCCAGGGCACCGTCTGATCCCATTGATGCTGTGTTTTTTGCTTTGGAGAGGGCAGCTCTTACCTGAGTATCTGAGATGTCAGGGGGGCAGCACTCTGCTGGGATAGATATTTGCCCTTTTGGTGGGTAGGGGGGAGAAGGTTGCGCTGAACCTGTCAGCTAGGATGTTGGCAATGTCTGTGGGTTTGGTGTATTTTTTTGTAATTTTGGACTAATTCTGAGCATATCTGGGAATTCCCACCCAGGTTCCTAACATAACTAAAGAAAGCCTTTTGATTATCCTTAGTGTCCTATGCAATTTTTCTCTCAAAGCTGGCTTTAAACGATTTTATGATTGCCCGTAGTTTTTTGCTAATACTGATCAGAGATGCCTTCCCTTTTTGGGAATTTGCTCTATCATGTAGTAGCTTCCTCCTTCTGTTGTATAGTTTGTTTATGGCTGGGGTCCACCAGACAGGACGTCTGCCTTTGGAGGATTGGGTCTTGGTTTTATTTGGGATTGCATGATCCATGCATTCCTGAAGGTGTTCATAGAATGCGTTTATAAAGGATTCTGCGGTCTCGGCCATATTTTCCACAGGCCCAGTGGCTTTGAAGGATTCCACCTCAGTTTTGAGGAGTGTGAAATTTGCTTTAGAGAAGTTTTTCACTGTGGTTTTCAGGGCAGGGGGTGGAGTCAGGATGTGAATATCCAGTGAGATTAGTTTATGGTCTGATATTACCAGTGAGGGATACACTTCTGGTCTGAGGCATAGAGTCCCCATGTTGGTGATGATCAGGTCCAGTATGTTTTCCCCTCTTGTGGGAGTGGCAACAAGTTGTTCCATAGCATTTGAATTTATAAATTCTAGGAACCTTTGGGCTAGGGTGTTGGAGCTAGAGTAATGCTCCCAGTCTATGTTTGGGTAGTTGAAGTCGCCCAATATAATGGTGTTTGGAGAGACCTTCATATTTTCCAGTGTTCTCAGGAAGGCCGAGTGGGGTTCCTGGGTTTGGGAGGGTGGTCTATAGCAGGCTATAAACTGGAAGGCAGTTTTACCCACTGTTAGTTGCACATGGATAGTCTCTGATGCTTCTTGCTGTGCCACCAACCTGGAGGTGTGGGTATCTTTGACGAATTGACGAATATTGATACTCCCCCTCCTTTTGTGGTTTGGTCCAAGTTTTGGGGCCGAAAAGCATGGTATGAGGTACAACCTGGTAGTGCTGGGGTGCTCTCGAACCAGGTTTCTGTTACTGCACAGATATCGATGTTCTCCATGCTAATGAGAGTTTCAAGTGCGTGCATCTTGAGGTTTAGACTTCTGGCATTGAGTAGCATTACTCTTAGTTTCTCATCCCTTGTGATACCTATGGAGGTGGGTTTTTCTTTTGAGCCTTGCCTAAAAAAGGCACTATGGGGGTAGCAAGTGCCTTTGCCAATATTCGAAAGCCCAGGGGTGACAGGTGCAAGTCGTCCCTAGCGAAGCATCCGGGCTTGTCGAGCATGTCATCCCAGGCTGACAGGCATCGAATCTCCTTTGAATGACACCAATACTTAAGCCAGTTGTTGAAATTGATCATCTTGTCTTCATATTGTGGCATCATTCTTGGTGAGAGTAAGATGTCAGGGTCAGGGTCATACCAGCCTGGGCTACGTGCTCAGAGAGCTCCTCTATGTCTCTTTTCATGTAGTCCAGGGAGGTACGTCATATTTGTACTTGCCTTGGAGTGACCTGAGTGCTTGTGTTATGTGGCGGATCCTAGCGCCCGACAGGCAGCTCACTGTGACCTTCTCCTTGTTCAGCCTGGTGAGCGGGATGCCAGTGTGCCTGACAATAGAGTCACCTATTACAAGTGTATCAGGTGTGTTGTTTAGCCTTAAGAGCTGTGACTGTTCGGCACACTGGCTTTGTGAGCTATGTGTTGCACGTGTTTTGTTTTGGGGTAGCGGTTGCTTGGGTGTCTGCTTTGGAGGTCCTTGCTGCTTAGGCAGATTTTTATTTAGAGCCTACGAGTATCTTTTTGTGTGTTTATGTGTTTGGTTTGCTGTCGTGGTAGTTCTATGTGAGACTGAAATTGTAGTGAGTGTGGTTTCCTTCTCCTGACTGGTTTTGCCAGTACTGAGTTGAGAGAGCTTAGCCTCCAGTATGTCTATATGGTTGCATCTCTCACATGTGTTGGAATTTGTTGGGAGGAGGAGAGGGTTGTCTGTGTACATGAGGCAGTTGTAACATTGCCTCAAGATTCCTAGATTCACCAGCTGGACAGGAGAGGAGATTGACAACTGACCTTTGGACATGCTAGAATAGTATTGAGAATTCCTTTATAATTGAAAAAAAGGGCCAATGGTGAACAAGGTACTCAAGGGGAGTTTGTGAAGGTGTAGTGCTTTTAATTTTTTAGTGCTGACTTATATAATTGCTTTAGTGAGCAAGTGCCAGGTATCTTAAATGCAATGTGTTACAGGTAACTTAAATGCAAAAATGACAAACAGTAACTTTCTTTCAAGTGAAACAAGGAAATAAGTACAGTAAGCAATGCAGATATCACTAGGGATCCACAGAAGCCCTGAAAAGCTGCATTTTAGGTGGAATTAGTGTTTCAGGGAAATAACAAGCAAACAAACAACAAGTATACAAACAAAGCTAGATTCAGCAGGCCTGGATCTAGTCTATGCTACAGCAAACAAGGTGTACCAATTTCAGTAAATTTCAATAAGAAACAGTTAAAATATGCAGGCACTATGAGCCTTTAACCAGAAATTCCCAGCTCAGAAGGGCAGAGTGCAGCCTCTCCTCCCACAAGAGTGCAGACCATGAACCTTCTTAATGTAAAATAACTGGCCTGAAGCCCAAGTGCTTAAACCAGAACTAATACACTTTTAGAATAACAGACACTGGCATATACGATGACTTCCTTCTCCTCAGGGGAATATGCGGGTTTTCTATTGTGAGACATGTCTCTGGAAGACAATAAAACAATAATTGTGAGCAAGTCATGTGGCACACTTAACATTCTAAAGTACAGACATCAATGAAATGCCATATATAACAACCTATTGGCTGTCAGTAGATACACACTTTTAATACCACATATCACTGCTCAGCCCACAACTGCCTGACAGTGCCTGGCACATACTATATACCAAACCATGTTCTGCACAGCAACAAAGTGAAACCAGTATGTAAGACTATACAACAGTACATAACACACTATATGTGACATAATGCACCACCTAGCCACAGGAGGTATATATGAAGCTAATGCATACAGACATTTGTCGTCCATTGAAATGAATGTAAAGTACAGTTACAGTACTACCAGTACACCACACTACTTGTTGATAGCAAACCCCTCAGTAAAATATGTGCACATTCATCAATATAGGTGGCATACTGCTGTACTACACTATACATGTTGCTAGATATGCACTTATATCCTGTGACACACATACCACCGAGGTCATGTTACAGGCATACCCACACACACATCAGTCATACCTGCAAGACACAAAGGTATGGCAACCCAGATGAGTTTTACCTGTGTACCATACAGTACTGTGTGCAGCACTTACAAAACCCCATGCCTGAGGTATGTAATGTGTGAGGACTACAGGTAACAAACAAAACAGTGTTTCCAAGCAATGTGTATATACACCATACTGTGCTGTTTAGGCCTACAGCTTCAGGTAGAAGTACATTTCATACGGGATTTGTATTTACTAGTGTTAACAATCAATAAGCATACATGTACTGCTTTAGTCTACAATGGCACAGTCAACTCAACACCATGGGACTACGTCACACCGTATGCCATACTGTTTTTCCTGCCTAGCAATAGCATACATATCTTTTGCTGGGATCAGAGCTACAACACTACACACCATGATATAAACAGTTTCCCACTAGGCTATCACACATATACACAACTTTGACACATTCACCTACACATTCACCATCACACTCAGTCAACCTCACATAGCAGGCAATGCAACAAGTACATGCGTGTGTGTATCGGGTCCTAGGTAGCTAATAGGCTATTAACCGTAGGGCCTATGGAAGCCTAGCCATATGGTACCCTGCCCTTCAACACCCATGTAATTTAGGTTCATGTGCCCCTGTCATGCAGAGCCACAGAGGTGATTCCCAGGTTGTGTTTCCTATCTCACATCCAATCATCATGATTATTCATGACAACTGCTAATGAGGTCCTTCATTTGCTATTGATATGTAGTTAGTTCCAGAGTATGGTATGTGTCTGAAATGATAATGTACCACTCCAGCATGTTCTGCTTTTTGACGTTACAAGGTTTAGATCAGTACAGTGTGTAGCTTGTATGGATTTTAATCTGTTTATATGGAGCATGTCCAACACCTGTGGGTTTGGCATAGCTTTGTATGTTAGGCAGAGGTTGCCTCTGGGTAGGCGGTATGAGACACAGTGTAGCTGTGGTTTTGTAAGACAGTCTGCATAGGGCATCTGTTTGAGTCTGGTAATACTCTTTGTGAGGTATGTGTCTGGCATCTACAGTTGCTGTAGATGCCTTCTGAGGTACATACCAACAGGGCCATTGTACTGTATGATGGGTGTTATGACTGATGAGTAGAGTGGAACACTGACCTCTTTTTCCATGGATGACACACCTTTTCTGATGACATGTGGACCATACACAGTTTACATGACTAGTGTGGCACTGTGATTATCAAAAGGGACACTACTGTCCACCTGTGTCCTGTAGTCTCTTATCACACTTTTGGTGTTGAGTAGACTACCACCTATGTGGTAGTTCATGGGTACAGGGTTTTTAACAAAAGGGATGGCAATACGTTTACAACATTGAGCTTGAGCATACATATGAACATCCATTGGTGTACCTATAGATATACATATAGGCACATATACAGTCCACCTTTCATGGTGGGACTATCAATTATGCAAAGGTTGAGAGGGATACAGTTATGTAACGATATTGCACAGTCTTGTGCAGAATGCATGGAAGGTATTCTCACCCCATGTATCTTTAGCAGGACCCCCTGTCTAAAAGACTAAAAACCTAACAAATCATACTCACAGCGTTTAAACACCACATGTCATATGCCAGCACTGTATGCTGTCTTGTTTGCCACACACTACAACCTACATATAAATGTGCACATAACAACCTGCACCAACATATAAATGTCCACCCTTCACAACAGTTGCAGTATGTCCCTTGCTCTATGCACATGTTAAGATGCTAATATATCGGACACATAAATATCTCTCCCTTTGTGTGTGCCATACACACACAAGGTCCACACTGTTGTAAGTCCATACACCTCACGGATGACCTGTTGAGCCTTGCTACAACATGGACAGTTGTCACATGTGTGTATACAGTAATCGTACAGGGAGTATATATAGCTGCAAATGCTACATTACTATACTAGCCTGGTACAGCAGTTGCCATGCTAAGCTATACATTATATGACTATCATGCATGTCTTACTCTATCACATCCAAGTTTATACAGGTGTTTGCACTACTCCCCCAAACTGCCATTATACACAGTACTGTACAGAACATAGATAACATGATCAGATGTTTGACATATAATGCTGAGCTACATATGTCACAGTTATGTCCCACTGCACACAGCTACACACTAATTTGTCCATGGCAGTAGTTATGCATGGCATCAGTGCATACATACCTACTGCTGCCACATGTGCATGTTTCTGAGTATGTACAGTACTATTCATAAACATCTACTACTTGCTGGTAACTACATATCTGTTACATACCTGTTTGTCACTTTCAGGTCCGTCTGTGTATGCTTTGACAACTTTTTTATATATTTATTTTTGTATTTATTAAGTAAAGTTTTTTTACTTAAGTTTTATTTTTGGTTATTAATTAAGTATTTTTTTTCTTAATTAATATGTTTAGTTAGTAATTAAGTATATATATATTTACTTAATTAAATATTTCTTTATTAAGTAATAATTTTTTCTCACTACTCTCCAGGAGTGATATAGTCTCTGACACATGTAATGTAATGATTGCATGAGGGGATAGCAAGTACAGTCTGCTTTTATAGGTATCTGTGCATGTGCATGTGATGCCCTCTGCACCAGTTGGTGTACAGCATTTGGTAAATGCATACAGCCTGCTGTGTGGTAATTGCAGTACTCGCTGTCATAGCAACCCAATGCTATAAATTGCTAAGGTATGTAGGCGTAGCCCTTTCAGATTTCCAGAGTGGGGTCCATGCTTGTTTGCTGTGGACACTGTTGTGAAAGTCAGAAGGTTGGTATACTTCTTATATCTGAAGCTAGAGGTGTAGGCAGTGATGTACATGTTGTACTCAGACCTGACTGTTGCCACTTCCAGTACAGAGCTATCAATGTAGAGTTTAACTCACCCATACAAATACTTACACAGGATATATGTGACTATGTAGTTTCTTTTCTACTCATATAATTAACTGCCATACAAAAGTAGTTATTGACAAGTATTCTTTTGGCACATGAACTGTTTGTGTACTGTTATACTGTGAATATTAATGTACTCACATTTGCAGGGGTTGTTTTTTATTGTTGACATTAGCACAGGGTTCTCAGGACAACTGGACAATTCCATTACTGAGTATGCCTACCTACATCCTTGGTAGACCCTAAACACACAAGTATGTTTTAATTGTGGGAGGGGGGTGCTGACATAAAAAGAGCATTATGTATTATTGTGTGAATGTTATCTTACTGGACTTAAAGGATTGGTGTGTACCTGTTAGTTTATCAAGGCAGGTGGTCTGTCTGCATAGTTCCCAACTGTGAACCTATCCAGATGGTAGCCAGATGTTACACCGTTATTCTTTGTGCAACTCACAGGTGTTTTCAGCACTGGTACAATGGCATTGTTACAGTCAGTTGCTCCCAGTACATGGCTACATCCTTTGGGAATTCTGTTTTGTACTCCCATATATGGGTATGCTTGTCAAAGTCCTACCAAAGCTATTTGCAGAGTGTGTAACAGCAGAATAGCTGATATGCCTGTGTGTTTGTGCCTCTGCCAGGCCTATGAAACACTCAGATACATCTTTGCATTGAGTCAGGGATAGGTAGTTAAAAGTATGGTACACTTTACACATTATAGAGACAATAAGTGTAGACTTAAGTGAAGCAGTGCATATGGATTAGTACACCTTTTATGAAGTACAAGCGGTGTCTACTGTTATTATTATCAATATTCTTTGTGTAATACCCCACCTTTCTGACTGACATCAGTACTTTTCAGAGGGATTCAGAGGGACACAGCTAAAATATGTTTCACAGTCAGGGATATCCCTGAAATGTAGTCACAGTTAGGAAGTATGGCCTCTGCCCTAATCAGATATGCCAGTGTTTGTCCTGCTATGATACTGTGTGGGGGTTGTAAAGTGCCTCTGTAACATTATTTGCTGCTAGAATTGCTGCTTCTCATATCACACTCATGTAAAGCAATTCCACAACAATTGCTGGTAAAGATCCACAGAATAAGCTTTGTGTTATGGCCTTCCTATTTTTCCTTTACAGTCACTCATTGTAATGCATGATATATTTATTTCAGCACCAAGTTATTGTATATCTGCTGTTGCTTAGTGGTACTTCATGCAGTCTAGTGTGTCCAAGGTCTGGGGTTCGAGACTGACAAAGGTGTTTTATTTTGCTGCTCAGCAGAACAAGGGCCCTGCCATGCAGAGTGACTAAGGCACGTTTAAGCAGTTGTAAGCTGGTTTGCGTGGGTTTGTGTGATGCTTAGCGATGCTTAGCTAAGCGCACACATGCGCACACTCACTTAAACCCGCTAACTACTGCTTAAAAGTGCTTTTTCTCGCTAACACCCACACTAATTTCTTTGAAAGAAAAGAAAATGGGGAGATAGGAAAGTGGTGAAAAAGGGGGCACAAAGAGGGAAAGACAGTAGGAAAACAAGCTCGGGATGTGCAGGACTGGTGTAGGGAAGGTCCATAGCTGCCCATTTCTTTACCAGCAACAGCTGTGCATATGCAATAAATTTGGAGTGAGTTTTGAAACCTTCCACCCCTGGGAGAGGGATGAGGACAACAAAGTATGTTGTACTGCCAATTATAATTATGTGTGCAAACCCCAGTGATACGAAACTCCACTGCACTCACTTATCCACTCACCATTGTCAGCCAAAAAACCTTTGTAGAGGTAAAATAAACTTCTACGCACAAGAATATAGTGTAAAAGCAGTTTAATCCACAAAAACGTTAAGTGTTTTCACTCACTAAACATGAGCTTCCTCAGAACGTTCAAACAGCTGTTTCAAAAAAGTTTAAATGTCCTTATTGGTGCCAAAAACAAGCCTACTGAGTAAACTTTTTAAAGCTGACACATCCTAATAATATACATAACTTACGGCTAATACAATAATGCCCCATCTAAAAAGCTAACTACTATATAAAACAAAACATTATTGATGCAATATAATAACAATGTTAAATATTGCTAAAATAATTCATTCTCATAAAATACATGAATGTCTACACAATCAAAACCCTATTTATAATAAGGGTTTTACAGAAATGTGTTCATTTAAACCTGGTGGTGTCGCTGCATCTGTCAGCAACTGCCATCTTACCTCTTTGCATGCTAATATCGTTTTAATACTACCTCCCCTAGGGTTAATTCCCACATTCTCCAAAATAGCAAATTTAAAATAGTGTTTATCTCCTTGACTATCTATGTGTTTGAACAATGCATTATTTTGATCTTTGGTTCTAATACCCAATATAGTATGCTGAACATGCCATACATTTGGCTAAGTATATGACAAATTTGGTGCTACAATTGCCTTGCCTGTAACGTATTTTCGTCTTGTTAATATTATTCAGTGTTACGCCTCTGTCTTCAGATATGGAGAAGCACTGATGACATACACCACATTTCGATGTGTGTGTAACACTCTCTTCTGTTTTTGCTTCCAAACCTCTTTCCAAAAGTGTTCTCAGATTATTGCCCATTTTGTATACAAACATCGGTTTAGGGCCTAATATTTCCTTTTCTTGATCTGTCAATAATACATGCCAATTTCTGATAAGAATTTCCTTAATTTGATTACTATATGGACCATATTCTAAAATACAAGTTCTATTAAAAGTTTTACTGCTACTTTCTTCCTTCCTCGTATCACTGTTTCCTTGTGCTTGATTGAATTTTGCTTCATAGGTTCATAGGTTCATAGGTTCATACTAGGCTATCTGCCCGAGGGCATTTACAAGCCTAGCCCATAGTTTTGTGGCTTACGCCACCCCTTTAGTATGGGGAACTATACCCATTATTTTGCTGTGCCTCTGTTGAGCAGTGACACTGAGGTAATCCCTGGGGTATATCTGCGATCTCCCATCCATTGGTCAAGATTTCTCTTGAACAAGGCCAGCGAGGTGCTCTGCCTCACATATACCGGGATTTTATTCCACAGCATAGGGAGTCTTTGGGTGATGAATCTATCCCTCCAGCACGTCCTATTAATAGCCGTGTCGAGGTTTAAGTCTCCGCCCTTGTGGCTCTGACGGATCTAGATTTTTTGAGGTGAAGCATATTCATCAAATCTGGGTTTGACATGGCCTTGTATGTTAGGCAATGGTCACCTCTGAGCAAGCGGTAAGCGACTGAATAGAGCTGGAGTTCTTTCAGTCGGGCAGCATAGGACAGATGTTTGAGACCCTTTATCCTTTTGGTGAGGAACTTTTGTGGCCTCTCCAGCTGCTGCAAGTGTCGGGTCATATACATTCCGAATGGGGCATTGTACTCAATCATTGGTCTGATGAGTGATGAGTATAGGGAGACTATGACCTCCCTTGATCTAGATGAGAATCCCTTCATGATAAGGTGGGCAATGTAGAAGGTCTTCCTAACTACTTTAGCTACATGGGTGTCGAATGACAGACTACTATCAACCTGGGTCCCCAGGTCCCTGATAACTTCTTCTGTACTCAGTGGATTGCCACCTATTTGGTAGCTAGGGGTAACCTTGTTTTCCCGAAGGGTATGACTATGCATTTTTTGGCATTTAACTTTAGGCCATGGCTCTGGCACCAGTTATCCGTTTCTGTGAGACCCTTCTGAAGGATATCTGTGTCAGATGTGTTTTCTACTATGGCGCCCAGTTTGCAGTCATCTGCAAACTTTGTCAGCCATAACCCTCCTGTGTTTGCTTGTACTTCGGAAAAGTAGATGCCAAACAAGAGTGGGCCCAGGACTGAGCCCTGTGGTACACCACTTGTGACAGGCTTTGAGTCTGACATGGCGCCAGCAACTCTGACCCTGTGGGTTCTGTCACTCAGCCAGTTTGCAACCCATCTTGTGATGTATGGGTTAACATTTAAGCTGATGAGTTTTTCAATGATACCCGAGTGGGGTATTGTATCAAAGGCCTTCGCCAGATCGAGGTAGGCTGTATGGACTGCCTTTCCCTCATCAATGGCTTTGGTGACTGTTTCAAAAAGTCAACCAAGTTTAGAAGGCATGATCTGCCTTTGACAAAGCCAAACTGGGATGGATCCAAAGTCTGCAAATTCCTATGTCTTTATTTATGAGGTCCATTATGATCCTCTCCATGGCTTTGCAGATAAGGCTTGTCAAGCTAATGGGCGGTAATTTCCAGGGTCGGTGGAGGCACCGCCTTTGTGAAGTGGGACCACAGTTGCAGTGCGCCACTCCTGGCACGTATCCAGAGGTAAGACTATGATTAAACAGCTGTCCTAGCTGTGGGTTTAATTCCTCATTGAGTTCGTGGAGCACACAGCCGGGGACACCATCAGGTCCCATGGATGCTGTGTTTTTGCTTTGGAGAGAGCAGTTCTCACTTGGGCGTTGGAGATGTTTGGGGGCTGCAATCGCTTGGTATAGATATCTCTCCTTTTGGGGAGGGGAGAAGTTTGCACTGAACCTGTCAGCCAGTATGTTGGCAATGTCTGTAGGATCAGTAATCTTCACATCATTTTGAACTAGTTCTGAGCATATCTGGGAGTTTCCTCCCAGGTTTCTTTATAGCTAAAGAAGGCCTTATGATTGTCTTTTGAGTCTTTAGCTATTTTCTCTCAAAATTTGCTTTGGATGATTTTATGAGAGCTCTTAGTTTTTACTTATAGTGATCAAGGGTGTCTTACCTTTTAAGGATTTTGCTCTATCTTGTAGTAGCTTCCTCCTTTTGTTGTAGAGTTTGTTTATGGCTGGGGTCCACCAGAGTGGACGCTTGCCTTTGGTACAAAGAGTCTTTGTTTTGCTTGGGATTGCCTTATCCATGCAGTCCTGCAGGTGCTGGTAGAAGGCATTTGTAAGTGATTCAGCGGCTTGAGTACTGTTTTCCGTCAGCTCGGGGCCCTTAAACGAGACCCCCCTAGTCTTTAGAAGTGCGAAGTCGGCTTCGAGAAGTTCTTTACTGTGGTCTTTTATTTCAGGTGGGGGTGGGATGAGGACCTCCAGCGAGATTAGTTTGTGATCTGATCTCACCAGTGAGGGGTATACTTCCGGTGTTGAACATTGTGCTCCCATGTTCGTGATGATGAGATCAAGTATGTTTTCTCCTCTTGTGGGGATGGTGACTAGTTGTTCCATGGCATTTGAGTTTATGAATTCCAGGAACTTTTGGGCTAGGGTGTTTGGGCTTGAGTAGTGTTCCCAGTCTATATTAGGGTAATTGAAGTCACCTAGTATGATGGTGTTTGGTGATACATTTATCCTCTAGTGTTTTCAGGAAGGCCATGTGAGGTTCCTGAGTTTGTGAGGGTGGCCTGTAACATGCTACAATTTGCAGAGCAGTCTTGCCTATGGTTAATTGCACCTGGATGGTCTCCGATGCATCGATGCGTTGCCACCAGTCTTGAGGTGTGGGTGTCTTTGATGAATATGGATACCCTCCTTTCTTGGTATTGTCCGGATTTTGGGGCGGGCATGATAAGAGGTAAAACCTGATAGTGCTGGGGTGCTCTCAGGAGCCTTGAACCAGGTTTCTGTCACTGCACAGACATCGATGTTCTCCATACTGAGAAGGGCCTCGAAAAGTGCATTTTGAGATTTAGACTTCTGGCATTGAGCAGCATTACCCTTAGTTTTTCCTTTTGTGTTCTAGGGTGGTAGGTTTAGAATTTGAGCCTTGCCTAAAAAGGCACTATGGGGTGGCAAGAGCCTTTGCCAATATCCGGAATCCCAGGGTGACAGGTGCAAGCCGTCCCTTGAAGCAGCGTGGCTTGTCCAGCATGTCATCCCAGGCAGACAGACATTGGATCCCTTTGAATGACACCAGAGTTTAAGCCAATTGTTAAAGCTGATCATCTTATCTCTGTATTGTGGCATCATTCTTGGTGAAGGTAGGATACTGCTCAAGGTCAGGGTCATACCTGCCTGGGCTACATAATCAGAGAGCTCCTCAATGTCTCTTTTCATGTAGTCCAAGGAGGCACGTCTCAGGTCGTTTACACCAGCGTGGACAATGACTGAGTCATATTTGTACCTGCTGTTGAGAGACCTGAGTGCTTGCGTTATGTGGCGGATTCTAGCGCCCGACAGGCAGCTTACTGTGACCTTTTCCTTACTCAGTCTGGTGAGCGGGACGTCAGTGTGTCTGACTATGGAGTCACCAATGACTAGTGTGTCTGGCATTGTGTTTGGCCTTAAGGGCTGTGACTGTTTGACACTCTGACTGTGAGGTCTATGTGTTGCAGGTGTTGTGTTCTGAGGTGGTGGTTGTTTGGGTGTCTGCTTTGGTGGCCTCTGCTGTTTTGGTAGATTTTTGATCAGAGCCGAGTATGTCTTTGTGTGTTTATGTGTATGATTTGAGGTTGTGATGGTACTATGTGAGACTGGGTCTATAGTGTGTGTGGTAACCTTCTCCTCCTGACTGGTCTTGCCAGTCCTATGTTGAGAGAGCTCAGCCTCCAGTTTGGCCGTATAGTTGCATCTCTCGCATGCATTTGTGTTTTGTGGGAGGAGGAGAGGGTTGTCTGTGTACATGAGGCAATTGTAACATTGCCTGAATATTCCCAGGTTCACCAGCTGAGCAGGAGAGGACACTAGCAACTGATCCCTCGACATGCTAGAAGGACTAGACAAAAAAACTTTAAAAGAGATTCCGGGGACGTGGTGACCAAGAAATGGGGTTTGCCTTTTGGGGTGCTATCTATAAGAGTGCCGTATCAAGGTAATAAGTACAGTAGGAGCAAGTGCTAGGTTTAACAGATAGAGAAAAGTCTACTTGGAGTCAAGTAGAGATGATCTTTTTAGGTATTAGAGAAAGTGCTAGTAACAGGGATGCTTAAAGGTAAGATTGAAAAGAATGCACTCTGCAGTGTGCACTAGAGAAGTTAGATATGAAAGTAGGTAACTTGAGTTTTACCTGTTTAAAAGTTAAGGTTTAGTGGAGAGTTACTATTTTTAAAACAGCAAGATGGACTGAAAGGGGTGGTTACTTTTGTATTTTGGTACTATGAAATACTGTAGGATGGCCAATAAATTTAAATAATTGAAGGGTGGGATTTCAAAGTGATGGTTTTGTGATTACTCACATAAGCCAGTGAAAGTAGAGAGAAATGAGATATATGGTCAGATTAACATAAGAGGCGGGCAACTAGAAAGACAGTGGTATTTAACAAGACAACTTAAATGGGTGGGAGGGAGGGAAAAATTCTGCCTGACTCAGAACAGAGAGCTGTGGTCTCTTTTGAAGTTTTAATATGCTGTTAAACAGAATGCAAGCAAAACGCAAGGTAAAGAAAACAAACTACAGTATTCAAAATATAGAAAGGCAATACAGAAATACAAAAAATAACAGCAAACTAACCTTTCCTTCACAGCAAAGTGTAGCAGAGTCTGCTAATAAAGGGATATATTTTTCCCCCATTCACTAGTTACATATTCTGTAACTTCCCTCATCATTTGAGGATTGTATCCCCTATCTCTAAATAATTCAAAAATGTATCTAACTTCTTCCATCATGTCCCCTGTCGAAGAGGTCATTATTTATAATAATAGAAATAAGGGTATACATTAGCATTGTTAGTCCAGTCCTTTCTCTTAACTCATTACATTTGTTTCGTATTTAGAAAAATATTTTTAAGGGGGGATTCTCGTTCCTGCAATTGTTTCTATGATATAAATATGACTCAATTATAGTATTTATTGAGGGAACAGAAGAGAACCATGAGATCTAATTACATTTTTTTATGATTACTGCAAGAATATTAATTTAGGGAAAAATCCCTTTACTACCTTTTGATGTTATATCCATAATCATATTATGAAAAAAAACAAAGCTTATTATCAATGGGAAGATTTCATATTCACTATTGTAAGAAGGTGCTTTTTCATTGCACAGTGTATTACTAAGGATATGATATCCAAGTCAAGGGATGTGATCCATCCATTCTCAACCCATTTTTCTCATTTTGCACATGGGGTTGAGGTGTCACTTCAACAGTGCCAATCATCTGGAGTCAAGGTTTACACCACTGGGTGGCTAGCCTTGCCATGGTAGTTCATTTGTACTACTCAGCCATACACATACTCACACCTACAGCCAATTTAGAGTGTCCAATCCACCTACTCTATGTCTATAAAATGTGGGAGGAAATCGGAGCACACAAAGGAAACCAACTTGACTGCAGAGAGGACATGCAGACTCTGCACAGAAGGCACCACAACCGAAAATTGAACCGAGAACCTTTTGATGTGAGGCCACAATGCTAACTGATGCACGACTGCAGCTGCCCTAAGGGATGTGATCCTTACACTGCAATTAGGTAAGTTACCAGTAAAAAGCCAAACGAAATGCAAAAGGGTTTCAGACAACTCTTTTAAAAACTGCATGGGTGAAGTAACTATTGAACATTTTTTTTCAGTGTCACATGATAAAAGTTTAATCGAGTCATTCTTTTTATTTAAAGATTCTACTCCATATGTGTTATCTGATAATTAATCTACTGCTCTAGAGATATATATGGACAAGATTTTATGTGGTCAAGATCTTGGCGCTTTGTCTTTGGTTCATTTGGATGGAGATATGTGATGATGTTCACTATAATATACAGTGCAGTAATAAAGACGAATTAATTATATTAAGGGTTTTCATTATGTCATAAAGCATAGGCAGTTAAAATGCATCACTGAAATGTCGGTATATTTAGTGATTATTAGTGCTGTCTTACTTTATTCTATGCTGTAAATAGTCAGTATAGCTATATATCTATATCTATATATATATATATATATATATATATATATATATATATATATATATAAAATATATGTGTATATGTGTGTGTGTGTGTGTGTGTGTGTGTGTGTGTATGTGTGTGTGTGTGTGTGTGTGTGTGTGTGTGTGTGTAAATATTGGTTACTTATAGTATGATCACTTTATTCAGTATCTGTATCAACTCCCTTTCTCCCATTTTTTTTACATGGGGTTGAGATGTCCCTTTAGATCTAAGTTTCACACCACCCACTGGTTAGTCCTACCACAAAGTATGATCAATGTATTATTGTTTCTTATTTTAATAAAATTTGAAGTAAATCTGCTGTTTCCCTTTGTTTGTTCTGGAAGAAGAATAAAGAGTGACAGTGATTTCTGTGTGGAATAATAATCCTTACATCCCTATTATAGATTCTTGGGTGACATTCATAGTCAAATTGTGAAGTAAGTAATGACGCCTTGTGCTGAAATTCAGAATGCACAGATAGGCAGGGATTCAAAGAACCAAACAGAGCTACAAGGCTGCCATTTAGATGGTTTGTAATATGACTGTATAATCATAGGATGATATGAATTACAAGGTGAGTAAATCTACAGACCAATTATGGCCTAAAAATACCCATCATCATGATATACCTCTTAATTCCAGAAGGTCAGAACATGTCAACCAAGGATGAAATCTGTAACAGACAAATTAAATGGATAGGTCTTCAAGGCTGTCTGGATAGCTAATGGTCTTTAGACCAGTAATTGTATTAGTTAAAAACCTCTGGTGGGATTTCTAGCCTCATGACGTGGCTGGATAGGTACATGCTAAATTAAGTTTTGTATGTTACAACTGGTGTGATTACAGCTGAGTACAGAGAGATGAAAAATTTCACCTAACATGTCTTTAGATATCAGTTAGGGTGGATAAAATGATTTTCTGAACAGTCATGCTATATGGTGTTCAAAGGAGTGGAAGCTGTTGACCAAGGTTTCAAGATCTCTGACTACTGTGTCAGTTTGGAGTTGAGTATTGATATGCAAATGATGGCTGCTTACTAAATGTGACAATACTGTCCTTTTTGTCTTGTGACTTTTGGAGACGTAAGCAAAAGCAGAAGGGCCCCACTACTGATCTTGATTGCATCACTAGCTGCCTTCTAGCTATATGAAGTGGCACTTCCCATATTAACTGTGAGGTTCTTTCTGCCAATGTGTTATTCACCTTACATGTGTGGATTTCTGTTTATAATGCTGGCAAGGGAAATGGTGACAAAAGCCTTGGCCAGATTCAGATATGCTGTATGCACTGTATGTTCACTAAAACTACCTACAGGACATTTCTATAATATCTACCCAAAACTAATCAAAACTGTCCTAGCTAGATGATGTTTTTGATACTGCAGTTTATGACAGCATATGTATACTGTAACGTGCTCCATGGCTTTGCAAATCAAACCAGGTACGAGCATACCACTTAACATCTTAGTTATAGAAATCTGTACAAAGCCTAAAACTATGGGGGGGGGGGGTCAAAGGGCCCAAAATAGGGACCGATTTTAAATATTATTGTTAGAAACTCCAAAAGTTGCTGGAATAACAGGATTTGTGTAGGCATGCATTTTCTGAAGGATAGGAAGTCTGAAGTTATTTAGTGACTTAAATCTTCAGTTATTTGCCAGAAAGAAGAAATTTTATTAGAGGCAGACCTAAAGTATGACATGAAAATGTATACATTTAAGAGGTATGGTTAGGTGGATGTGTTTATAGTTCCCTATACCTGCAGCAGGATCTCTTGTTTTGAATAGGCATCACAACAGTCATTCTGCATACTTGTCGGCATGACTTCTGGGTGCAGGATAGGTTCCTAAAAGCATGTTTGGTACTATTTATTACTCATCCAAGTAAATTGTATGGGCCAATGGGATTTAAATTTTTAGCTTTTGAGAGTAAGTTATGGCATGAGACTTAATGATCTTGAGGGGTGTAGGGTACACAAGGATTTTTGGGATTAGAAGAGCTGTTTCTTAGATAAAGTTAGCGCTAAATTTATCTTTAAGTATATTCTGTTTTTAGGGTCAGAGAACATGATGCCAGTCAGCATTAGTTAATAAGATGGCTGGCTTTGTTTCTTAATATTCTGATGTAATTAAAAAAGTACTTATAATTATCATTGGCTTTGAGTGCTACTTTCAGTTTGTGCTTTGCTTTACTCTTGATAATTGCTTTTTTTTAGTTTTTTGCTGATCATTTGGATAGAGTCCTTAATGTAGGTAGATTCTGGTTTCCTATTGGATTTAAGAATTTTTTTTCTATTTTTAAAGAGCTTATTTACACTTGTTACAGTGGGGGCTGCTTGATATATACATTTTTGTTGCAGGGGAAGCAGAACCTAACTGAATAAGTAGCAGCAGAAGATGCATGGACACTAGTCATTTTGCAAGTAAGTTTTAAGATTTTATCATGGAGTCTAAGTAAGTTTGTCTGTTTGAAATCCTTATGTTCACTTTGTGAGTGTTTAAGACTTCAAAGGAGAAGGTCACTAATTTGTGTTTGGATTTATCCAGATATATAGGTACTGTTTGGGATAGAGAATATTGGGGGGCTCTTAAGGATGAAGTCTAGAATGTTCCTACACCTAGTGAGATGTATTATTGTTTGTTCTAGGAATGGCAGGTGGTGTTGGCATAATGGTGAAGGTTTTTGGCTCAAAAATATAAGGCACAGGGCTTGATTCTGCCCTCTAATTATTGATACAATGTTCGATTTACATAATGGCTAAGGTCTTCACTTTAAAGGTACAAGGTATAGGGACCCAAATTCAATCTGTGACTTAAACAGAACATGCTGGACAGACATATGTGTGTTCCAGAGACTGCTCCTCCTATGAATCAGGCCTCCCATCCATGTGAAGCTGTTTGTCTATTACCCAGTTTAAGTGCAACCTGGACCAGGGGATGAGGAATAGGAAATTTACACTGGGCCTGGCACCCTTGTCATTTATAGACAGTGATAGCTTATAAATGCCTGGCCCTGTTTGAATACAGGACATTATTATTCTTTCAGGAAAACCTAGCTAGGCTTAGAAAGGCCCCCTCGGTTGTTAGCCTAGTAACAATCTATGAATTTATGGATTCATTAATCTATATAATTTATTACATTCAGGAATCTTTGACCACATGTAAATTTTGACATTTAAATGAATGGCACACTGCAATGAGTGCATAACAACATGCACATGAGGACTGACGAAACAAGTCACAATGTGTAGTCATCAAATGATTTTGAGTATGAAGGCAAAATGCACACAGAAAAATGTTGGGAGCAGTAGCAGTGATAATTCTGTAGCATATGCTGTGGGGCTTCAGTTCAGAAACTAAATATCACAGTGAGTTGTATCACAATGTGTTAGCAGAGTGCATTTTGTTATTTTCTTCACTGTCCTCCACTGTGGTGTGACAATGGAGTTGGTATATATAAATTAGGAGGATGGGGGCAAAATCCCCCACATATGGGAGGAAGACACTTGTGCTACTGCAAAATGATTTTTTGTAATTCTATTTTTTTATTTTTGATTTGTTTAATTATTTGTTTATTGCTTTATTTTGATTTGGTTACTGTGAAAGTCTGACTGGGAAGACATGTTTCTTTTTAATGGCGGTCCAGGGTAAAAAGCACCACGCAGGAGATAATTACATAGTGCAAATATATCAAACAGTGTGCAAAGAAATTTAATAGCAGAAAAAAAGGAAATACATATAAATTCATTACTGCACATTTACATATTTGGGCAAACAGTTGCAACAGCTAGCAGCAATAAAATAGAGAAATTAAGCAAAAATGCAATATAAAAACTTAATGGATATGCACTTCTTTAGAGAAATAGAACACAAAGAGAACCACCTGATTTGTAATTTGAATTAATATTGTTGGTGCTATGAGGGACATTTGATACATTTGTAAAACCTGATATGGGATAATATGAATTATGCATTAGTGTCTTAGTAAAATTGCGTAGGAAATTTGTACTGTATTTGAGAGTGATACAGAGTCATAAGTAAGGAAACCAAATATGTGGTGTGAAGAGAGAGGAGAAAAGAGAGAAGATAGGTTTGTTAAACAGCATTAAGAAAGTCAGTATGGTAGAAACATTGAGATTTAGAGGTTATTCCCTCAGTAGGCAGCTCTGGAATGTTTTAGCTTGGAAATAGCTTTGATGCACTATTTTCTGTATTTAATTTTGGTAAATGGTAAATTGGAAAAACTGTGCTACAACTGAATGCAGGTAAATCATTTGGTCTGAGGTTCCTTGAATGCATGTTGAGCTAGCAATGGCAGAAATGCCAGAGGTCAACATCCCATCACCTTACAGGTCAGTTGCTACTGGACCATGTTCAAGTGGATAGAGATGGCATTTATTATTGGTTGAACTGTATGGTCCACATTCTGGAACTGAAGAAGTGCATGGGCTTCTTCTACTCATACGTACCAAGATGTATATAGTTTTTACTATACTAGCTACAGGGCTTCCAGAGGCAAACCGAGCATTGGCCTGTAGAATGCACAACATATTCATCAATAAATTGCTGTCACTTGTAAATGAGTGCATCTGTTTCCTCACCTATTCAAAGTGCTGTGAGACATAGCTTGCACCAATGTGGCAATAAAGGCCCTACCCACTCCCTATGGATAACATTAGATCAATAGGAAGGGATATCATTCCATCAGTTTCCAAGTGATGTGCAACAGACATGAGCTAGTAATCCATGTGTCTGCACATCACCCATGCAGTGGCCATCATTCTCACATACACCATACAATCAATCACTATCATCACTTCCTGTACAACATACCATGCAGCCACCTGGAAGATTAGTGCAGATGCACTGGTGTACTCACATATCCACAACCACAAATGGTATGAACGCAAGTCTTACCCCATGTAACACAGTGTGTGACCCTTTTATGCAGCACATACATGGTCCCATATGTCTTTATTATATTGCAAGTAATTTAGGATACCCCCTGGAGTCTTGATTGATGAGCCCATAGAGACATCACAAAACATGGCCAAGCAGCAATATAACAGCACCAATGCTGAAACTAAAACTGCAGTAAAGTGTATGTCTGGCCAGTTTAAATCCAAGTTCTGCTGACTAAACACATCCAGGGACACTACAGTATGGTCCAACCACATCCTGCTAGCCATCATTAGCATAATGCTCATGATATGATCCTTTGAAAGCAGCAAAGCCAGCAAGTATTACTGGATCCCTTCACTTATCAGGAAGCAGAGACAGTGATGGCTACAGATACCAAGCAATGGTCATGCAATACCCATCAGAAATAGTTCTGCTCTGTATATCATAGTGCAGATGAAGTGGCATCATCTAGTCCATTCCTGTATGCCCTAGCATGTCCACTGGAGCATTGTGATGCCACACAGAAAAAAATTATGCATGCTGTGTTATCTAGTGGCTGTGTGAAACGCTCATGGCTGAGTCATACTGTGCATCAACAATCTTCACATGCACCACACAGAAAAAAAAGAGTGATGACAATCACAACCACCATCATATGCACGGGTACCCTGAGATGTAGGACACAGACTGCCTATACCACAGGGGAAGGGTACTTATAGTTCGATGGAGATAGAGATGGAATGTAACAAGGACAGGTGCAATTGCTGTCAAAGGTAACCAACTATATTGTGTGTGTGAGGGAGCCAGTATGGGCCCATTCATTGGAGCCACTGCAAAGGAGAGTTTTGGGGAAAGCACTCTTGGACAATGAAACAAGACCCCTATAATAAGAGTGTTGCCAGTATGACCCCAGGACATGGGCATAATAGAACTAGTGGAACAGGAACTATAGTGGCCAAATTAATGTTTCTTGATCTCCAGTGGCCCTACTACATGGCCAGTACTGACATTCCTGTGGATATGTCTCTACCCCCAACTTTGGCACAGTGATTGTTTTTCTTCTGATTGCTATACACTGCAGCAACCATACATATACACACACACACACACACACACACGCACACACACACACACACACACACACACACACACACACACACACACACACACACACACACACACACACTCACACACAAACACACATACACACTCTCACCTGCAACCATAAACAATATTAAATATGCATGGAAGGGACTGTATATGTTACTTGTGTCACCATTTACCACAAAAAGCCAATCACTGCATCATAGAGGTCCTGGCAATGATGGGCCATATCATCCAAGAGGCCATGCACTATAGCTAGCATCACCATTTAAGTATGTGTAAACGCAGACTGTGTCAAGATTAAAGCCTTGCACTTTTACTAGTTGATTCCATGAGTGGCCTGTATATCTGGAACATGTTGTGCAGAGACCAATGCCACAAACCATTGCTATTCTACCATCTAGGTGTAGCTGTATGACAGTTGTACTGTGCCGTGTTGGTCTGCTGTGTCCATTGTGGCAGCAGGCTCAGTGTTGGTGACACTGTTAGTCAAAATGAAGTCACCCTGTGACAGGGGATAGCACTGCATTTTGCTGTGCATCTTTGGGAGTGATATACTGTCATCCTAGAAAGCAGGTGTTAGCGGATCCAGGAATGAACTCAATTATGCCAATATGCTTTTAAACTCTTAATTAAAGTTATATGCTGGCCTAATCATCAGACACTGGTCAAGCCCTAACCTCAGGTTGTTAACCTGGCCCAGTGTCAAGAAGAATCACTGTAGAATAAAATAGAAAATTGTGTAATAGTACTCATCCTGCAATCCTTCATACCCTTTTGGGTGCAAGATAGCACATTTGGAGCCATGTTTACAAATATGAAATACCTATCTGTGCTGGCAAGCTGCTGAATAAAAATGTTTGTTTTCCCTGTGGAATACATATACAGTACTCAATGCAAGCACCCTGACATTATTCTGGGCAGAGTTGTTTATAGGTCATCAAGTGTGGCTTCTAACCTTGCTGATCCCCAGAAGCGCTACATAGCTTATGGGCATAGCATATGGACATTCCTGGAAGCCCTGTCCTAGCTTCCCTGTATAAGACCTATACCCTCATAATCACCATAATGCATGCCTGAGAAGAATAACTCATCACTGATGAGTTTTTTACTAAATGTAGTGCCATCCCCATTTGTTATCCTATCCACCACTATAACGCATGACATCTATTAGACCTATTTATTCATGTCATCTCATATCATGTCCATGTTTCTGACATAACTATGTCCACACATGGTTTTGCAGAGGATTGTAGTTACCCATCTCCTTAAAACAGCAACTTCTTCCTTTACAGGGCATACTTACACAAATGGGGACAAGGGAACATAGTATTGTAAAGATCATGCGTGAGTATACAGAGTCAACAATGATAAGGAGCCATATATGTGCTGCCCAAAGGGGCTATATATTGTGTTATCTGTTATTCAGATGAGAGGCTGACATGTGCTGGGATGTGACCAGCAAGAGTAACTTACAGGAATCAATTTTTTGCTGTTATGTAAGGGTCCTCTCCAGATGATAAGTGTGAAGTAGCACATGTGCATGTAGGTGGCATGTTGCAAGGATATGATGGCAGTGATAAAGTATGATGATGCCACTTGCAGACAAATCTGCAGTGGGGGTACTGTAGGAGGGATGCAGGTGAGAAGGCAGCCCATGTTTGTCTCACAGTTTGTTTTGCAGGACAGAACAATTATGAACTGTATTGATACTGACCCTCCATGCTATTTAGCATTACCTTCTCCTATGTACAGGTGCTCATAATGCTAAAGTAGTAAAATACAGCATATTGGAAACTGTATGTGGGAGGGTGGCTGTCTTGTTGGAGTGGCCTGAACTATCTAGACATAGCTGTAGGTGAACAAGTACATTTTTGAAATAAGTCAATGGAGAAACCCCTTCCTTGAAATAGACTAAACTGCAGGTAAATGCTGTGGGCAAACATAATACTGAACATCTATTACAAGAGTCATTCAACAGCATAATCCACATGTGTCTGACACTGCTAATATATCATTTGTTATCCAAGGGTATCAGAACTTGTCAGAGATTTAGGATGCATGGTTAGGCTTAAAAAGGTCCCTGTGGTCGTTAGCCTAGTAAACACCTATGAACCTAATTTACTGCAGTACTGTGGACCTCTGGGAAAATCCTGTGGACTCTCCTATAAAATTACTGCTTCAATTCTGGTCAAAAATGATTGCAGCTGCTCAAACTATTTTACTGCTTGGTTCTCTTTTGCATGTTTTGCCATTCAAAATTGTGGTGCAACAATAAACATTATTATTAAGTAATGGTTTCCACTGTATCTATGCTAATGATTCTAGCTTCTACCTTTGTCTATGAATCTCTGTGTTTCACAGAAGTAATTCAACAATCATGACTGTCTTTGGAGATGGGAAACAGATGTGAGTCAGGGATGCCCCAAAATGCATGGTATATACTTTTCATTTCTCCTGTGTACAGTAAAGCATTAAAAACCCTCATTTTCTGTTTTCTACAAGCTTGCTATAATAAATAATATGATACCTTTGCTGGACCTCTGCAGGTGACTGTCTGTATTTTATGTGTGCTGTAGCTGGCAGCTTTTTAGTTGTAGGACTTGCTTTGCGGTCACAATGGGTTCCCTTCAGAATTTCTACTGAAATCCCGAATTTCAGTAGCCCGAGACCTGAATGGCAAAAGTGCAGAATACCAAAACCCCAGAAGCACGAAATTCAAAATCCCGAAGTTCATAGATTTTGAATTAGCGGTTCTGGTGTTACAGTGTGTGAGTGGGTGGTTGGAGATGTAGGTAAGTGTTTGTGTTTTATGGGTTTTGGGTAGGGGCTTTAGTGTGTGTCTGTGTGTTTTGTTAGTGTGATGTGTGTGCGCGAGGGGAATGTAGCTTGTGTGGTGATGTTTTTATGTGTTTGTCTGTGTAGTGCGACCTTGGAGTTAGTATATTTAACTAAGAGGTGTGGGGGGCACCCCCCACCACATGGGGGGTGCAGGGGGGCTTGCCCCCCTGCTTGTATGTAAGGTAGGTGTTTGTGTATGTGAAGGGAGGTGTATGTTTGTGTTTGTGTCTGTGGTATGTTTAGTGTAGAAGTCGTGATTTTAAGCTTCGCGCTTCTGGGGTTTCGAGTTTATGGATGTCATGTTGTAGCTGCTTCTGCTTCATTGTAATTTACTGTATTAATAGAGCTACTTATGTATCATGTCACCTGGGACAATATATCCACCAAGGACATGTTGCTACTTTTTTGCATATGCGTATTCTAGAGTAGTTATGTTTTGGGCTGTGGAAGAACTTTTAGAACTGAACTTCATAGCACATATATTTGCAGATGTAGTTATGAATCATCATCTATGCCTCAGTATGTATCGTGTGATGCTGTACATATCAATTTTGTCTTTCAGCATGAGCAGGATGTGAAGAAAATGCTGCCAGGTGACACAGAAAGCAATAGAGATTGCTGGCACAGTGGGGTTAGTTGATTCCTCTTCTGTAGTATACCTGTTGTACCACTTTTGAGTCCACATTAATAATGTCATGCTTCTCATATTCTGTCACTTCTGTGGCTGAGTGTGATTTACCAAAGGCAAAGGTGCATTAGCCACCACTCACTTCTACCTTGGTTGAGGATGCAGCTGAGGCCGGTGAGTTGACTAGGAATCCTGACTGAGTGGGTTTCTTCCTTTCACAGGCAAGTCTTCTTCTTCTTTCGGCTTTTCCTGGTTAGGGGTCGCCACAGTGGAACTCCGGTCCGCTAATGATTGGCAGCAGATTTTTACAGTGTCGAGTTGCCAGCCTGACACGCAACCTTCAATGAAAGCACATCCATTCACGCATGTCTTTCGAACGCTACTTGACCGCGGGGAGGACATGCAGACTCCACACAGAAGGCGCTCCAGCCAAGAATCGAACGGGAGTACCTCTTGCTGTGATAGCATGCTCAAATCACCAGCCTTGGTTGTATCAGAGCTGAAGCATATATATGAGCCAGTATTGACAGGTCAATGAAATGCTGGGTATCTAATTCACTGTTGTAGCTGGCCAATGTCATCAGGACACCAGAGATTGATGTAACCCATGGCAATGGCTACTTTCATCCAAAAGCAGCACCTACTGGGTCTTGGTAAATGCACTATGGACTGGTTAGCAGCTCTCAGGCTGCCATTACTCCATCATGGCACCTGCTGTTTGACTACCCTTTATCTGTTTGTCTTCTATGTCTCCTCTGGTGCATTTTCCTTTGTCCATTTGTGATCTTCTGTGTATGTGTTTATTTTCCCCAATAGTCTATCCACCCCATATCATTCCTCTCTTTCACACCTGTTCTCTCCATTTCTTCTTCTTTATACATAAAGTTAGCGCCAATTCCCACACATCTCTAAATGCACATATTGTGTGTGTGTGTGTGTGTGTGTGTGTGTGTGTGTGTGTGTGTGTGTGTGTGTAAACATGCAAAGCATGCATGTGTATGTGTGTGTGTGTGCATGTGTGCGTGTGTGTGTGTGTGTGTGTGTGTCTGTGTGTGCACTGTTAGAGATGGCACGTAATTGAATAAAAAATATTTATTTTCTCTATTGCTGTGTGATCTCAGAGTTGGTATACTTAAAGTAATGGGGCTGTTGGTGGCGCAGCAGGGCTTGTAAAAAGCACTTTTTTTTATTATTTTTAATGTTTTATGGGTAATATTTTGGCATTTGCAAAATCCTTTTTTCTTGTTGTTTTCAATGTACCTCCATTGAAAAGTATTATTTCAGATTTAAGGTATTCACTATAGTTAATTCTCAATGTAGTGAGAATTATGCAATATAGCTTCAACAAAGTATTAGTTTAAGGATGTGCACACACAACAAAATATTAGTTTAAGGGTGTGCACACTTATGCAACCAGCATATTGTACGTTTTTTATTTTTTATATTTTTCCCCTAACAGATTTGTTTGTTTTTCAATTGAATTGTATAGGTTATAGGTAACATTAAAGGTGAGAAACGTATTGAAATCATTTATTGTGGTCTAATTTTTTTATATCACAAAAAACTGGCATTTTAAAAGGGGTGTGTACACTTTTTATATCCACTGTATATATATATATATATATATATATATATATATATATATATATATATATATATATATATACTTCTGTTTGTCGAAAACACAGTTTGTCGACAAACAGAAGGTCGAGCCCACTTCCGCGAAAGTGCACTTCAACGAAAGTGCACTTTCGAGAAAGCTGATTCACCAAACTGGCAAAATAAAAAAAAAAATAAAGATTGCAAACACAGTTTTAGAGGAAGGCAAGCCCCCCCTGCACCCCCACTACTTAAATATACTAACTCTGAGATCGCACTATAGTGGGGAAAAGGATACTTCCTTATCTCCACTGTAGTGCGATGTCGGAGTTAGTATATCTAAATAGTGGGGAGTGGGGGGGTGCAAGGGGCTTGCCCCCCTGCAAAACTGTTTTTAAAATCTTTATTGTTTTTATTTTGCTGATTCGGTGAATCACCTTTCGCGAAAGTGCACTTTCGTTGAAGTGCACTTTTGCGGAAGTGGGGTCGTACTTTTCTTTTTCGAGATTATGTCATTTCAATAAAGAAAAGCAGTCCCATATATATCTATATCTATATATATATATATATATATATATGTATATATATATATATATATATATATATATATATATATATATATATATATATATTCTCTTTCTTCTCCTCTGTGCACTCATTTAACTTACAGTTTTCTTACTGTGTGTTCCTGTGCTTGCTTACTATCCTTCTCTTGTTTTTATTTAGTTCACTTTCGACCTTTGTAATGAATTAATAATATTTGCTGTTCACTAGCCATCTGTTCATAGGTCTTTCACTGTTCTTATATATGTACTTTCCTTAGAAATGTGAGGTAGCAGCCTGCTCGTTCTCCTTGCTCTGCTTTTCATTCATATTCTTATGAGTTACCCACAATGCTTTACAGGAATGGTACCTTGACTTCTTTTTCTTTGCCCTTCCTACAGGACAGCTCCAAAAGGCTTCTCTTCATTCACCCAACTGGCACATTCATTTATATGGCCCATTTTCTCTGTTCTATGAATCACCCATGAGATCTGCTTATGCCAACAACCAGATGGTAGGGAGGGAGCAAGCTTGTTGGCTCAGAGGAACATCCTATCCTCTCTCCCAGTAGACCACCTCCCTCCACTGAGTTAGTCTTCTGAGCTCCAATTTGACTGCCCTCCAATGGCATGTGTGCCTCTGCATGCTCACAGTACAACCTGCATATGGCATAGAAGACTTGATCGACTGGAACTCCATATATTAGACCCCTACTGCTTTCACTAGGTATCACCCATGAGGCAAAATACAGCTGCCTCACTCCCCCTTCTCAGGGTGGGAGAACAGGAAGTGGTTGTTAACCTCCATCCTCTCCCGATATCTCATTATTTCAAAGTCACCGTTAACTCTGCCCCATCTGCCAATCACTCCTTGTGAGTGTGTTGCCTTTGCTTTACCTGTCAATTGGTAGTCAGATGTCTCCCTGGAGGAGGGGGCCACTCTGTCTGTCAATTTAACAGCCAGCTAACCCTGTGACATGGGTCTGCAGGAGATTAGCTTGAAACACAAACTCCTTTTACCCACGTACTCTCCCTTATGAAATAATCATACCATCATGGCTTTTGACTTGCATTTATTATGCAGGACAGCTTTATACAAACATCAATGTGTGAATCATTTCCACTTTTCATTATAATTGTACATATATGACAGTTATAACTTCTTTATTATTCCATTTTTCTTTATTAATTTCTGACCACTTATTCCTATTTATTCATTTGTAACCATATCATTTCCACCAGTTATTCCTCTTTATTCATACATAATAATATAATTCTTACCAGATATGTCCACTATTCATCTCAGTTCATTATCTTTCTTTGTAGTCCAGGTCCTAAGCCCATTTGTCCCTCCTGTACCTCATTCAATGTCAAGTTGTATCTTTTCAGATCTTGTCCACAATCATCCTTCTATGCTGCAGCCTGGCATCCGCTAGAAATTTGTAAATCCTCAGATTTTCCCACCTTACTAATTTGGCTAATTTGGGCCTTCCACCTGTTGATCCAGGGGCTGGTTGTTCATGGACCACAGCATTTCTACATTCTCAGAAAGCTCTGCTCTGCTTCCCTAAACATATGGTTTTCAGTGGTATGTTACCTATATTTCATTCCTACTGGTAAGAGAGGAATGAACCATTCTTAGTGTATCAATATAACTATGAATTCTTCTTAGTGTACCAGTATAACTACAATATAGCTAAACTTTTCCTTCATAACTGTAGCAATCTATCATATATCTATTTTTTTCTGCTGCCCACTCTATCAACCAACAAACCAGGTTCTCTTACTGTACCCTTAATGAGGTCACTTTCACATCCCATATTCTGTCTTTGGCAATTGTTCCAATGGTGCTTTGTTGAGGGTCATGCTGCTGTCATGCCCACTAGGCTAAATTCTGACCTTTGTATGAATTCGGAACTGATCATCTATGTTATTTTTCATGTATTGACACCTTTTAATGGCCTTTTGAACAAGTATCTCCTTCACTGCAGAATTGTTAAACTTGCTTATCCTCCTGATTCCCACAGAATCAGCCTGCATTGCTGCTGAACTTGTCAATGCATACATCTTTACCATCTGAATAAAGTAGACTGAGACCTCATCTTCCATGTCCAGATGCTATACTACCATCAACCCCAACCATTTTGCCTGCCTTGCCTTTCTGGTGTTTTGCACCATTTGACCTTATCCATGGTTCTTCATGGTATATCATGCCTACAAATTAGCCTGAGAGTTATAACCAGCCACATAATTATAACACTGGGAAATTGTTTTGTTATAAATAAAATATCTTTATGTATTACCTTGACCAGGTCCTCTTTTGAAAACAAACTAATACCACTGCACCCAAATGTGATAGCAAAAAGAAAAAATAAGCAATATCAAGTCATCCATCTTGATTGTTGCAGCTGTCAGTGTGACCTTTGCACTCATCATTGGTCTTTCCCTTAACAGGAACCACTTGTCTAGCAAACATCCTGAATGTATGGCCAAAGAACGTCATTCTTCCTTGCCCCAAAACAAAAAGGAACATGGTGTAAAGTGAACTCCTCAACTGTCTGAAATGGGGAAAACATATACTTCAGGAGATGCATGTATTTTCATTACCTAAAACTTTTTCTCTCTTTTTAACAAACCTTTGACTCCATTACTTCCTTACATTCTTATTTAATTACATCATACATTTTCTGTGTGTGTGTTTGTGTGTGTGTGTGCATACCTTGTATCAATCATACTGCAAATAAGTTCTTCATGACCACCTATTGTCTCTCATAAAAACCTCCACAATGCACCCTTGTATTGCCAGACCAGATGCCTTACTGATTTTAATGGAATAGTGCTGAAGTGCATTGGGTTAATTCAATTGTTAGGGAGTTTTGCCTTTACTATGTTCCCAAAAGAGTACATGGATATGTGTGTTCTGTCCCTAGTTCTAAGCATGGGGCATTGGCCTATATCAATAAACATGTAAGGTACTGGCTGTCCTTCCTCAGGGTCACCTGTTAATGTTTCCCCAGTGGGTCATCTTTTGATCTCTTTAACCATTAAATGAGAGTAAACTCAATAATCACCATGTCTCTTCACCTCAACTATTCAACAGAACTATCCCTGGGTTAGATGGTAGTTCACTAATTGTAAATGTCAAATGGGATATGGATGCGACTATTGTTGTTTTGACCAATAAGCATAAGAGGGAGTTGATTGAAAGCAAACCTTCAAGGAACAAGGTTAGTCATGTATCACACTGTGGTCATGGCTATTCTTCTTTGGGGTCTCTGAATGTAGTCAGTCCTTTTATCTTCTTCTGCAAAATCTAATGCTTCCTTAACACTTTCTGCTTTATAACCTGGTCTATGAATCTTAATACTACCAGATAGACTTGTGTAGTTTTAATGGAGTCCTTTAACTGCAATCTAAATATCATGTACTGTATTAATGACTGGAGTGTTAGCATCTGCTCCTCTGAATGGAATGCTTTATTGAATTCAGCAGAAGCCCTACAGCTCTGGTAAATGTCTACCTAGTACTAGGGGCCTATGATTTTTTTATTTATTGACCTACATGATGGTACCAGTCAGCGATACCTTCTGTGGTATGCACATTTGGAGTTGCTGTACCCCTGGAACCAATAAGCTGAACCTGTAAAACCATGAACGTGACAAGATCTTAGCAGTATCATAATTACTCCTAGACAATACTGAAGAAAAAAGTAAATTTTCAGAATCTAAAAGACAATTTTTAACAACATTTGCATCCTCTCAGATTTTGAAGACCTGGTGTTTAAAACATTGTCACTACTTGATTATCAGTATAGATTACTATCCTCTTATTGCCCGTCTGCTGTGCCCATACTGACAATGACATCCATACTGACATCAGTTCAGCGAATGCGATTTCCCTGTTCATACCTGATCATACCCCATCTTTAAGCATGTGCTCTGTGAACCACTTTCCAAAAGGCAACCCACCATCCCTGCTGTTTCCACTGTGTCACTATAAAAATGAGTCTAGGTTGTTCAAATATTTATTCTTTCATTATAGTGTACTACAAACTCTAACCAGACTTCAGGATCTGCTCTGTCTAGGTGTGATGATGTTTGTCTTCACCATCTCTTAGCAAGTCAGCCAGTGTCTTCAAAATGATAAACACTCTTCATGGAACTATGGCCGTACAAGTAAAGTTCATCAAGCTCAGTAATGACATCACTTCACCCATCATAGCATCGTTCCTTCCTTCCGTTCTGAGCTATTAACACTTCTGTAGCCATTTTGATGGAAAGCTAACACATTTCTATTATTCACATATTGCAGTTTCTTTCTATATAGTTCCATAATGCTTTAATAAAACTACAAAGCCTACTGCCCCCTCTATTTCCTGACCATTTTTTCTCTCAGATCATAGTACTCAACTCTTCAACTTCTCTTTGTTAGCTGTCTCTCCATGTCCTTTGCTTTCTTCCTTTCCAGACTGCATCACATTTCTGTTTTATTCTTTTGACCTACCTTCTATTATTCTCACTTTTCACTTCCTGTTGCATCCACTTTTCTATCTTCTTTACCTCTACTCAACTAAAATCACAAGACTGTCATGCCTTACCAATTTCCCTTTTAAGTTATTTGCCATTAACATCTCTCTCTTCTCTACTCTCTCCTGTCTCCTCTCTACTCTCCATATCTCCTCTGATCTTTATCCAGTCCAAATAAACATAAGCAGCTCACCTTCATCTTTTTATTATATCACTTACCCTTTATCTCTTTCATACTCTGACATGCCTTTTGTACTACTCTACAACTGCACCAAGTGTGAAATATTTTCAGCCTCTTTTTACCCACATATCCACCACTCTGGATTCTCCAACTGACCAACTAATGAGAACAGAACCTTGCCAACTGTTTCAGTCAGCAATTGTAGCAGAGACAATCCAGACCTGGATAGATGGTTGAACCAACTGTTTTCTTTTACACATCATGGAGGAGGAGACAGCATCACTATGCACATGAATTTAAATAAGCATCTTCAGTTATTTGAAAAGAAGCTTGCAAATCACAAGGCCCTACAGTTAGCTAACACTTAGTTGCGGGAAAGCATTAAGAATAAAAGGGTACCAAAGGCCTCAGATTCTAGAGCTTTCCCAGTGACGATGTCAAGGGATCAATTCCTCACAAGAACTACCCTTCACCTTATAAAATGAACAATACTGTATCTAATTTTGGGCATTTATATTACACTGTCAAAAACTCAAACTGTTGACAGCGTAATAATCGACACAAAAATGTTGAAACCCCCAAACATCGGACACACACAAAAAAAAAAAAAAAAAAAAAAAACCCATCCAAACACAGCACAAATTGCTCTATGCAAGGGGGCAAGACCCCCTGCACCCCCCACACCCCCCTGCTACTTAAATATACCAACTCCGCGATCGCACTACATTGCAGTAAATGGAAATCTCCCCTTACAGAGATTTCCATTTACACGTGCAATGACTTCCGCTTTCGACATTTTGGTGCCGACAATATCAGCTTCGATGTTGTTGGCCTTTGACAGGGTGAAGTAGACCCAATTTTGGCAATAATAAAAAAATATGTGCTTACACTAGTGTTCCCCATGCAATCCACCCTTCCTTATTGGTAATGAAAGTACTGATTACTTTGGTGTTGATGAAGTTCCTCATATTTATGATTCTTTTAGAATATTCCCCTTTAAGACTCAGAATGTCTAACACAAATGAACAACTGGGAAGGCAAACCAAATGGGAATTATTACAAAGTGAAGTCTTGGCAGAGTTACGGCAGGACAGCCAGTGGAGGGAGGCAGAGAGACAGGACGAGTTTGATAAAATGATTTTTCTGTGAATATTTCTAAGATCTTTAAGATATTTAACTACAGTAGTTTGGAAATAAATGTTTTATATTCTGTTCCATAAAAGTTTTACTTTTGTGCCAGCAAAGAAGTTCACTTTAGTAGATCTTGTTGCATTTAAGCTCTTTGCTAGAAAAATTAATTTACAACTGTGTTTTAATGGAAACGATGTAAGTAATGGTTTCAACCTTAAATGGAAAAGTGCCTTCAACTCCCCAATGAATTCTCCTAGCTTAATCCTCTCTGTAACCATGTGAGAGAATGAACTTAGGAATTATTTAGATCAACCAAAATGAGAGAAATTCTATAATTTGTCTAAGGAAGAAAAAGAACTGCTAAATTAGTTAAAAATAACCACCTGGCTCATAGTATGAAGTCTGACATGGGTGGGGTGGTGTTACTTATGGATATAATGGCCTACACACACACACAAAAAAAATTGAAATGTTATCAGGTGGTGAAACTTATTGTATAATTTCTAGGAAACAAACTGAGACAGAATTTAAAGATGCTGATGTGTTTGAATGATTTACTAATGACTGGTGATGTTTCCAAAGAAGAATTCACCCTTTTATCTGTTAAAAAGCTGATTATTCACATTTTTGGCATACCTAAACTATATAAGAACTTGACCGGTCCACCCCCATAGCACTTAACCCCTTAGCACTGCAGTACAGTGGATATTAAATACAGTCATCCACTAATCTGTCAGCAGTGCAAGTATAAATCAAACAATAGCAAGGATGATCAAATCCAGGCAAGGAAATGCAAGAGCAGACAAGTGAAGGGCAGACTAGAACCTCCAAACCTGCATGCAAAAAGCAAACAACTAAGCACAGGGCCGAACAGCAGTTCTGCAGCAAAATATTAAAGAGGCTGTATAATAAACAAATAAGTATACAGACCACAAACACAGGAGACATGGGATCCATATGTCAAATACACAATCTATGGCAGAGGCGATACATATGGTATTCTGGTATACAATGTAGATGTGTGACAGGCAATGACATTACATGCACTAAACAGAAAGAAGGCTCCTCACACATACCCAGACATAGAACATGGAGTATAAAGTAAATGGTGATACATATATGATTAATACAAATCTAAGTAATGCAAGCCTGTGCATAGGCAGGAAACATACTGATATCTGGGTAATGCACAACATACAAGCACAACATGAACACCGATGGAATCTACTCAAAAATGATACATTATAGGAAGGTAAACATATACATATATATATATATATATATATATATATATATATATATATGTTATGTATATATTTCACATGTACATATGCCATGTTATATGAAACGTAGGTCAAAGCTATAACAGGGAAGGGAGATGGACAACATAGGCCCACATCAGTGAGGAATTTCCAGCAAGAGAAAGCAGCACAGAATGAAGAAGCACAAACATAGCTAAAGAGAAATAGTGCATATACATGTGTCCATAACATAAGATGGACTGCAAGTCCTCATAAGGTACATTGAAGCAAATGGCCAAAGTTGGACACGTGCATTGTGCATTGTGGAAGGCTATAAACATATCTGTGTACAAATTATGCAAACAGTGCAGTAATGTGCAACAGTTAAACAGCAAATGACATAGGTACACAGCAAACGTAGGTGTGAATATCACATACCTATATATACTGCCATACAAACATAATACAACAGGTAGCACAGTCACCATCATTGATAGAAATATCACAGTACCTGTGTAAGACAGACCAAAAGACACACTTGTGTATATAAGTACTGCACAACAAAATAGAATAAGAGCATGTAACCAGGCATGTGTTACAAGGGTAGTTGTGTATCGATCATATTACAGCCATACACATGTACATGCATGTAGATCAGTGCAAATGTACTACAAATGTGTACACATGAACATGTATGCTGACCCGAGTATCATCATCTTCTTTCGGCTGTTCCCGTTAGGGGTCGCCACAGCAGATCACCTGTTTCCATTTCTTCCTGTCCTCTGCATCTTGCTCTGCCACACCAACCACCTGCATGTCCTCTCTCACCACATCCATAAACCTTATCTTAGCCCTTCCTCTTTTCCTGCTACCTGGTAGCTTCATCCTTGGCATCTTTTTCCCAATACACTCAGCATCCCTCCTCAGCACATGTCCAAACCAACGTAATCTTGCCTCTCTGGGTTGTCTCCAAACCTTCCAACCTGGGCTGACCCTCTAATATACTTATTCCTAATCCTGTCCACCCTTGTCACACCCAGTGCAAATCTTAACATTTTTAACTCAGCCACATCCAGCTCAAGCTCCTGCCTTTTTGTCAATGCCACTGTCTCCAACCCATATAACATAGCTGGTCTCACTACCCTCTTGTAGACCTTCCCTTTCACTCTTACAGGTACTCAGCTGTCACAAATCACTCCTGACACTCTTCTCCACCCACAGTGCATTTCTTTATGCCAGTCCCAAGCCCAGATAAATGGGGAGGGTTCCGTCAGGAAGGGCATCCGGCGTAAAACTTCGCCAAATAATTTCATGTGGACACCAGTATGCTGACCCGAGTATACATGTCTTAATATAAGTTGTGTTAAAAAAGACTGGATCATGCCATGCCATAAGCAATATATGGACAAAAAGGGAGTTATGAATGACACTAAACAAAGCATCACCTTCATATATTCAGTAAGGGACCAGTGAATGTCAATGCAGTATGTGAAGGATACATGTGCATATGCACTTGTCACCATACTCTAAAACATTAGTATTAACCTGTGTTTTACAAAAGAATTATTACCAGCATGTCACATGCAAGGTCACTGTGTCAGTGGGACAGCACGACCCAACAATGTTACATAAGGTACAAATCAAGGACATGTCATGTTGTTGAATGGACATATGACAGGAAAAATCAATACACAAATAGGTGCAACACATACACATGGATAACACGTGCAAATAAACATACTTGACTGACCTTACTGCATTATATGTGAGAATAGGAATAATGCAGCATGTTGCCTTCATCACTTTTAACTATATACAAGGGCAAGACATGCAAATGATTTGTGTCCCATTCACATCATGCAAACTGCAACAGCCATATCTGTCACATTCAGGACCAGTATGCATTGGTCTTAAAAAATATTATGCTGCACTACATGCATGGGTGTACACGGCCATACACTTTGAAGGAGTAGCATCCCTGCTGAAACTGAGCAATATAATAAAAAAACAATATGTGATGATCACGTAAATAATAATGGTAATGCATGTGTCATTTGCTAATGTGGTTCATACTGCAGTGTCAAAATAAAGCCACACATGACCACATAGGTGCAGTGTTCATTATGATGTATGTCTGAAAATCATGACAGCAATATGGGATGTGTGCATAATTGTGCTTAGTCCATAAAAACTGGGATATGGAAAACACCATAGTGGCATTATTACATACGTGGATCACACAAGCGGTGCTTACATTCCTGAAAGACCATTCTGATGGGGCTGAACATCATGAAAGATCTGTCTAGCCATCAGGCCTCTCATCTGCATCTGGAACACATCTGTCACTACATCTTTGATCTGGTCCTGAAGGTCATCAGCCTGGTGTAGTGATGGGAATCTTCTACACTGGGCTGCAGGTAAAATGGCAGGTGCAGGTCGCAGTCGGTTGCCATCATCGTTGTCATCTTCCATGACGTATTCCACATCCTGGTCCTCAGAGTCTGACTAGGCTGACAGTGGCCCGGTAAATTATCATCATTTTACTGGTGAGGTGGCATAGGCCCCACAGTCTGTCACATGTCAGCACAGGAACAAAACATTATACAAGCATAGGTTCATAGGTTGATAGGTTTATACTGGGCTAATGACCACCAGGGTCTTTACAAGCCTAGCCATGCAAGCCAACCCAGTTTTGTCTCACTTTTCCTTGAATACCTATATGTTTGGTTATGTTAGTAAAGAGGTAGCTAAGCATTATGTGTGGGGGTATCTTAGTTGGGGATTAATTTAGTTATTGTTGACCACGGTGCATCAGAAACATGGGGGTCAGGACTGGGAGAGAATTTGTAATTTCCCATCTAATGATCAAGGTTTCTTTGGAACAGGGTCAGGGATAAACTTTGCTTTACGTAGATGGGGTGCTTATTCTATAGCACAGGGATCCTTTCATACAATATCAGTCCCGCCAGCAGTTCAGGTCTAAGAATCTAGTATTTCTGGTGTTGTTTGTCATGTGGATATGTAAGAGATCCATCAGAGCTGTATCTGAGAATGCCTTATATGCTAGGCAAAGATAGCCTTTCAGTAACCTGTAGGAGACTACAGATATAAAGCTTTAACACAGTATGTAGGACATGGTATTCATACCCTGGATTCTCCTGATGAACCTTTGAAGATGTACATGCCAAAGGGCACACTGTACTCAATGATGGGTCTGATAAGCCAAAACGAAAGATGTATGCAAGTCTTCAATAACAAAAACCAAAAGAAAGGACTTGCAACGAGTGTCCAAAGGAAGGTCAGAAACCAAGCCCTTTAAGTAAGCACAAGCACTTTATTCACAATAACGCTAAAAAACAAACAAATACGTTTTCGACACAAAATCCAATCGAAAACTGAAGAAGTTGTCATATGATAGCCCAATAGTGCTGAAAGATTCATGGGATTTCCTTAGGTGTGTCAAACCAGAATTATACTCCCCAGATCTGGCTTTCGTCACTTTAGATGTTGTAGATCTGTTTGGATCTATCCCTCATGACATAGGACTCCAGTGGTTTGAAGACAGTATGAGGGACAGTAAAATGTTTACAGTGAATGATTTTAGGAACTGTTTAACATTTATGGATATCATCCTTCATAACAATTTTATGTTTTTCAGGGGAATTTTTCAACAGAAAAGGGGAGTAGCTATGGGGCCAAATGTGCCCCCATCGCATGCAAATTTAATTTTGTCCAGATGGGAAACAACTGTACATATCAAACTGTCCTTTATTGGTTGTTGGTCCTTGTACAAAAGGTTCTTGGACTATTATAGTTATCTTTTGGACAGATACTTATCAAAAATTCACGGAATTTTTGTATTACATTAAAACACAACAAACTTCTTGGACTTTACTCATACTCTATAATACAGACAACCTTACCTATTTGGATGTTTGTATCAGGAAGAAATTAGGTGGTTTTTCATCCAGTATTTATCGAAAGGAAACATTTTCCAATTCTTATTTATATTATAAGAGTAGTCATCCTCATTTTCAGAAAAGGAATCTGGTTAAGGGACAGCTGGTTAGGGTCAGCAGAATGACCTCTGGCGATGATGATTTTTTAACTGAGTGTGCAAAATTAATGGAAATGTTTAGCAAACGAGGCTATCCAAATTCCTTACTACAAGAAGTAATTGATTCAGTGGTTCAGGAAAGGAAAAATAGATTTGCCCCTATTCTTGGAAAACCTACTCAGGAGGTTAAAGGAACAAGCATTCATAC
>NW_025048994.1:0-39957 GCF_019279795.1 Protopterus annectens | reverse complement strand
GGTTTACAGTCAAATCCTCCTTAGACTCCAAGTCAAAATAGTTTAAGAAAGTGGAACTTGCTGTGACTTCGACTCCAAAGCCTTCGGAGCCGAGAGTCTCTTCCTTTCAGACCCACAGCCTTCGGAGCCGATAGTCTCTTCCTTTCAGACCCACAGCCTTCGGAGCCGATAGTCTCTTCCTTTCAGACCCACAGCCTTCGGAGCCGATAGTCTCTTCCTTTCAGACCCACAGCCTTCGGAGCCGATAGTCTCTTCCTTTCAGACCCACAGCCTTCGGAGCCGATAGTCTCTTCCTTTCAGACCCAGGACACTGCCTTGGGAACTGGTCTCCGAATCTCCTTGTCCATTAATCTAGTCTGCACCATCTAGCATTCCTCCAGGTCCTCTGTTAGCCTTTCGGATTTGGACGTGGACTGACTGGCAACCCCGGAATTGACTGCTCATTTTCCAAAGTATATCGGTTTTTCGTAGGAGGAGGAGTCCGACTTCATGGTTGTAGAACCCTTGGAGCCGACACTTGTTCCAGTGTCATCGGCTCCATCTACTCAGACGTTCTCTGCACTGGCGACTCTAGGAGCTGACACTCTCTGGTTTGGTCCTGGGACAATTTCCTTCGACTCCTCATCAGAGCCATGACTTCTTCGAAGCCTTGAGGCGTGTATTGTCTCCTAAGACTTCCTCATCACCAGTTCTGGCCTCTTCTTCCCCTAAAGTGCCTGTCTGTTTCCATCGGCCACCCCGAGCGTAGAGACCTAGAGCCTCAGCCCCACTGGGTGCCCCCTTCTCTGCTGAGACTTCCCCAGAGGCTCCCACTGGGCGTCTCGTGCTCTTCTGAGACTTCTCCAGTGGCTGCCACTGAGGAAGTCCCCAAAAAGAGTGTGCATTAGAGGAGGCACATGGACTCCCCACAGGAGTCATTGACATAGACTTGGATGAGTCAGAAGGGTCCCCTCGATCCCCCTCTGAGGACATCTTTGCGGAGATCCTTGATATCCTTAGGCAGAGGGGTGATTCGTAGTCTGTTCTCCTGAAGGCTTTTGGGTTTCAACCTTCCACCTTCTGGGTGTCTCCACCATACGGATGAGCTTATGCAATTGGTCTCTCATGGGGCATGGGAGTCTCCGTAGTCCATAGAGGTTGTCCCTCGGAGGCCGAATAATTTTTTTTTTCTGCCCCAGCAGATAAAACCTTCATGTTTAAGAGAGTTCCTATTGATGCCATGGTGGCGGCAGCCACCAAGAAGAAATTGTCTGAAACTTCTGCGTCTATCCATCCTCCTAAGAGAGATTCTCGGATCATGGATAGATATGGGAATCGCATGTTCAGTTCAGCGACTTTCACTCTTAGATCGCTCAACTATCTGACCTATTTCACCAGACTGCAAAGAGATCTCCTGCTGTAGCTGCAGACGTCTCTGACAAAGTTTCTGCCCAGCTTGCTACCCTTAATTCCATCATGAACTCGTCCATGCGTCTCATATGCTATGTAGCAGATGGTTGGAGAAGGGCAGCAGGATCAGGTATTGCTCTTCATAGGCATGCCTGCGCCTCTGTTCCTTTGCGGAACCTTTCAAGTCTTCATCGGTAAATACCCCATTTGATGGCTCATCCTTGTTTGCGCCTTAGGTAAAGGAAACCTTGACCAGGTGTGAACAGGAGGGAAAGACTCTGCCATCAGAGTCCATTTTTCCACCCCTACTTGTCCTTGCCCCAAAGGCCAAAGGGGAGGAAAGATGTGGTTCCGAAAAGTCCAAGGAGCCTTTCAGGAAACATGTGGTGAAACCTCCATTGGCAGACGAGGAGGTAATAATGGATGACGCCATCCTCATGACAGAGGGGGTCCGCAACACCTGGGTGACAGATCATTTCTCTGGTCGGCTCTACCAGTGCTCCTGAGAGGAGGCCAGACTATCCTGCTCTGGCGACTGTCACTTATCTTTGTCCTCAGAAGCCTGGCTAGATATTACAAATTACATATGGGTACAAAGCATAATTTCCAGAGGATATTTCATGCCGTTCTCCACTCCACCCATTCTCGTCAAGAGAGTACCTGATGTTCCACCCATTTACAGGGAACAAGCAACCACAGAGGTCCGTACATTGCTAGAAGAGAGTCATCTAGCCAGTCCCAGCAGACCAAACAAGATTCGGAACTTACTCAAGATTCTTTTTGGTTCTAAAGAAAACAGTGGACTGGAGACCCACTTTGAACCTCAGGAGACTGAACCAATTTGTAAAAAAGAAGTTTCAGATGGTCACACTTCAGTCCATACTTCCCTTTTTAAGGAAGGACAATTGGATGTGCTCGATCGATCTCAAATATGCGTACTACCACAAAAATGGCCAGACCATCCAGAGATCATCTTCGTTTCCGGCTGGGAGCCAGTCACTACCAGTTTCGAGCCTTGCCAGTTGGTCTCACTACAACCCCCAGAGTTTTTACCAAATGTATGGCAGTGGTCACTGCTCACTTGAGGTGTCTAAGATTCCAGGTGTTTCCGTACCTAGACGATTGGCTCCTTACCACCACCCCCAGGCATCAACTGATTCCGGCAACAGAAGCCGCTCTGACACTCTGCAACCACTTGGGCATTACGGTCAACTTTGGAAAGTCTGCCTTGTCGCCATCGCAGCATATCATCTTTATAGGGGCAGAGTTACACTTCAACCACCACTCTACGTTTTCCAGACTAAAGGGTATCAATTCTTGGCCAACACATCACTTCATTGGTGTCAAGGAACAGAGCTCCAGCCGCAGAGGTCTTGAAATTACTAGGTTTGATGCCTGCAGCAGTTTTAGCCATTCCATTGGCGAGGATGCATGTGTGGATTCTTCAATGGCTCCTGTTCACTCAATGGTCTTACCAGGAATTGCCAATGAACCATATGATTTCTGATAAACTATTGCAAGAGGGATCTTCAGTGGTGGTTGACGTCTCTACATGTCACAATAGGACACCCCTTTGTACTCCTCCCTCCAGTAGCTACTGACCATGGACGCTTCTCTGATAGCGTGGGGGGACATTTTCAGGGAAAGACTGCCCAAGGCACATGGATGGATCAAGAGTCACATTTGCATATCAGTTTTTTAGAGATGAGAGTGGTACTTCTGGCGTTGCAGTACTTTCAGGACTCTCTTCCTCTAGGGACAATTGCCATACAGACAGGCAACATGTCAGTGGTCTGGTATTTGAACAAACAGGGCGGGACCAAGTCTTACCCCCCTTTGCCGAGAAGCCCTCCAAGTTTGGCAGTGGGCTGTGTCATCCCAGCGCTTTCTGTTGGCAACACACATCCCGGGGAGATCCAACGTGATAGCAAACAAGCTGAGCAGGGCAATTTTGTTGCTACATGAGTGGTCCCTCAAACAGGAGATTGTGGACAGGATTTTCTGCAAATGGGGCCAGCCTTGCTGCAATCTTTTTGCCAGCCACATCAACACCAAATGCATAAGCTACTTTGCCTTGATACCCCTTCCGGGAAAACCCCCGAGGGATGCACTCTTACACTATTGGCCCCTGGGTCTCCTCTATGCATTTCCCCGAATTCCGCTGATACCCAGATTTTTACAGAAAGCAAAGTCGCTGGGAAGGACGGTCATTCTTATAGCCCCTCATTGGCCTCAGCAGATTTGATTTCCATTTCTTTACCATCATCTCTTGGATCCATGGATCCTGGACCCATTTCCAGACCTTCTGACACACTCGTCAAGGGACCTCCAGCCTTCCTTGCAGTCACTGAAGCTAACCGCTTGGCTGCTCCAGTTCTCTGTATAGTCAGGCTTCATAATCTTTCATATGACACAAGTCAACTTTTGTTGGCCTCCCACAAACCTTCCACCAGAAAATTGTATCTTAGTAAGTGGAAGAGATTTTCCATTTGGGCTTCTAACAAGAACCTTGATCCTTACCTAGCTCCATTGTCATGCATACTAGAATTCTTGACTTAGATTTTTCATGAAGGAGCAGCAGCTGCTACCGTTGGGCACCAGTTAGCAGCTATATCTATAAAGGTATACACTTCTAAAACCCTTCCAGAAAATCGTGGATGGTTATGTAAAACCTCTCTTAAAACCACTGCAGTCTACAGTCTTTATGGCCTAAGCCGGGTAATTGAAAATTTGTAAAGCTGCTTGTTAAAAATGTGCCAATAGTGTGCCCTGCTGGACAGAAAGAATTATACATGCATAATTGTAACTGTTTAAATGTATATGTTTTTAACAGAGGATACTGGAAGAGGAAAGAGGAAGAGGTTAATCTCAAACTTTGAAAATAGTTTGAAATTAAATTAGTCTTTATGGCGTAAGCCAGGTAATTTAATTTCAAACTATTTTCAGTGTGTGACATTAACCTCTTCTCTTTCCTCTTCCTGTATCCTCTGTTAAAAACATGTACATTTAAACAGTTACAATAATGCATGTAGAATTATTTCTGTCCAGCAGGGCACGCTATTGGCACATTTTTAACGCAAGCAGCTTTACAAAGTTTCAGCACAAGCATATGTACAGATCAGTTTGCTGTACGAATGACTTGTAATTTTTTACAAAATTCCAGCTAGCTGTGTTGGCATATGTTGCACATCCACTGCTGTACTACTACTGGCATAGCTGCCAATACCTCCCATAGTCACAGTGGCCGTTAGCTTCATATCATCAAGATTTACTTTCGGTGAACTATAATTCTGTTTATGAAACTGGAGCATTCCATACGAATATCAGCATTTCTAGTGGGTGGTATGCGGGTTGTGGCATAGTATTTAGAAATGACTGTCCCAGTGTATAGCGACATAAAAAGTTAAATCTGGTGTTGTAAATGGAAATCATTTACATCTGTAACACACACAGCACTCCTTTGACTGGACTTTTTGTTAAACTTACTCTCTAATTCTGTGCCAACTTTAACATAACCTGAAATGAAATCTGAGCTCAGCAACAGTACAGCAGACTTGTACTGAGACATTTTCCAGCTGCTGTGAAGTTCTTGTAAGTTTTGATGTAGCAAAATTTGGGAGTGAAGTATTAGGGCAAATTTTGATGGTCTTCATGTTTCACTGTTGCAGTCATTACATTTGGGTAATCCTGCTGGCAGGTTGCCCTCAGTTGGCCTGAATTCCAAAGTCCTGGGTCCTGCGTCGGCTGCTGTCGCCCCATCCATGACGTCAGGGGTATAAAAGCAGCAGCAGACGTCATTTTCTTTAGTCTTTCTTGCCACGCTGTGCCCAAAGCAGAAGCAGTTCGCAAGTTCCGGTCGGCCGATTCCTGAGATTTTCGTGTTTGAGTTTCAGATCCAAAGTCTTCAATAAAGCTAAGTACCCCATTGGGGAAACTTTTTTCTTGCTCCAGACCGATGTCAGAAAAAGTAAATAATTGTATTTCTTGTGGAAAGCAAATACCTCATAAGGACTTTCATTCTTACTGTATTCCTTGCCTAGGCCCTGATCACAACGTTTCTGGTTGTCTGTTTTGTGCTAGATTTAACCAACGCACTATTAAGCGTCGGTATGATTTTGCTTTAAACTATTTTGGACACCTGTTTAATTATCCATAAATGTCGTCGGATAGCCATTCGACTACCGGAGTTCACAAAAAATGCAAAGAAAAGGAGAGGGACAACCGAGGCCCAAAACAGATGACGAAGCTTCTCCTAAGCCAGTCGCCGGTTCGTAGTGAGGTGCTTTCGCAGCCCCTGACACCTGCTACTTGAGTCGCAGGCCACAACAGACTCCCACGTGGAGTCGGTCATGCCGCTGGAAACTCAAGCCTTGGATATACTATTCCTTCAGATGGGTCTGGAGTTGCTGAGCAGACACCGGCTTCTGAGGGTGTATTCAGACCTATACATCTTTACATTAAACCGACTTCAGCTTCGAAGACTAAAGCACCTTCTAAAGTAAAGAAACAAACTCAAAAGCCATGTGGGCAGGCTTCACGGCCGAAGACTTGATTACCATGATCGGAGATTCCCATCCCCCTCCTGATAAGAGGCCTAGGCAAGAGACTGACTATGAATCTTCAGATCAGGTTTATATTTCTTTTGATTCCTCTTCTGATCAGGAATATCCCCCCCCCCCCATGAGGATTCTGATGCTGAAGAATCTATACCTTCAGCTTCTCCTCCAGAGGACTATTCTTTTGGGGAAACCTTGCATACCATGAGGGAGTATTTCCACTGGGAGAGCCAGGATTTTTCAGAATCTAAAAAGAGGCTCAGGGATTTCCTTTTAATACCTCAACACAGGCCACTAGCCATTCCACATGTGTTAGACATTGTAGATGATGTGTTTTACCCCCGACTCCTTACCTCCAGCTCCTGTTAAGCCTGACAGATATTACAGGGTTCCTGACTCTCATAAATTCCTTTTTAAAACCCCTGCCGCAGACCCAGAAACTATTTCACAGGGTCTCAAAGGAGTTAAGGCTTCCACTGCAAAAAAACACCCTACCCCCTCTGACAGAGATTCTAGGGCACTGGATAGATGGGGGGAAAAAAGTTTACACATCTGCTACCTTGGCTATAAGGTCCTTAAATTGTCAGTTTCATATGCTCAAATATCAGCAACATGTCATGGCATTGCTTAAACAGAAAATGTTAAACTCTGTGCAGAAAACAAGGAAATGCAGGATTTATTGCATGCAGCTGAACAAGTTGGGAAGCATACTTTGAAATGTGGTTTTGATTCTTTGGAAGCCTCCTGCAGGGCCGCAGTTATGGGTTCTGTAATTAGGAGGCATGCTTGGTTAAAAGAACAAAATCTGCCTGATGTCAAAGTTAAATTATTAGATGCACCTTTACAGTATGATACTTTGTTTGGTGTTAAGGCAGAAGAGGTGTTAAAGAAAATTGAGGACAAAGCTAAATCTATGCAAACTGTCAAAAGATTTTTTACAAGTACAGCCACCAAGGTTTAGTAGAGACTGTCCTACAAAGAAATGGTCCTTTCCTGTGTCAGACAGACCTCAAAGGGGCAGATCCAGACGCCCTAGAGGCAGATCCCAGGCACAAGGTTCATACAGGTCAAAGCAGTGGGGTGCTTCTACCTCCAAAGTTGGAGAAGACAAATCACAACCATACAGGAAACAGTCCCAATGACTTCCCCCTGCCTGCACCAAGCACTTATCTCCTGGCAGCACCCTTAGGGGGAAAATTAGCACTTTTTTCTCAAAATTGGCACATTATAACCCAGGACAAGTGGGTTCTAAATGTCGTGTCACAAGGCTACAAGTTCCATTTCCATACCCTGCCAAAGGCAAACAGCTGGCCAGATCTGCCAAAAAAAAAATTGGGCAGAGGCACAAAAACAAGTCTCATCCCTCGTGGACATGGGGGCCATTCAACAAGTACCAGAGCAAGAGCAGGGACAAGGATTTTACTCTAGACTGTTCTTGGTACCCAGAAAGGACAAAGTCTGGAGACCAGTACTGGACCTATCTATTCTAAATACATTCCTGGATATACCAAAGTTCAAGATGTTGACTTTGCAGCAGCTTCTGCCCATGCTGGGCAAGAACGCTTGGCTTGTGACTTTAGACCTAAAAAAGGCACACCTGCATGTCCCAGTCAGACAATTATGCAGAAGATACCTCAGATTCAAGGCTGGCTCAATGCATTACCAATTCTCTGCACTGCCCTTTGGCTTATCTACTGCGCCCAGGGTATTAAGTGCCTGGCACCAGTAATTGCATTCTGCAGACTAAGAGGAATACAGGTATATCCTTACTTGGATGACTGTCTAATTCAAGCAGAGAACAAGGACATTCTTCTACAGCATCTGGCATTTATCCCAAGACGTCTAACATGACTAGGGTACACAGTCAACGAAAATGAATCAAAACTAGTACCCCCTCGAGATATTCCTGGGTGCAAGCTTAAATACAACTACCCAGATGGCTTATCTCACGCCAGACAAACAAAGACAACTGGCTACCTATTTCAAAATGTTGGCAACAAAGGCCCAGTTAACTGCAAGAATAATTCTGCAGGCTCTGGGCTTCATGTAATCCTGCATCCTACTAATTCCATATGCAAGACTGCATAGGAGGAAACATCAATGGTACCCTAAAGTGTTTGGACTCAACATTGCCACAGCCCGGAAAAAATGATTAGTCTCATTCCCTGTCTGCAACGGGAGTTTTGATGGTGGGCAAAGGCTTGTCACCAAAACAAGAGACAGCCATTCACATTACCCCCAGCCAGGCAGACACCAACAACAGATGCATCAGATTATGCCTGGGGGACCCACATGGCAGGAAAATGCAGGGCACATGGTCCCCAAACCAAATGCATCTACATATCAATCAAAAAGAGATGCTAGCTGTTCAAAATGCCCTGACAGCCTTCAAGGACCTACTTCATCCGGGACAACTACTGATAAAGACAGACAACACCACGGTCATGTGGTATATAAACAAGCAGGGGGGCACACATTCTTACCCCCTTTGCAGACTAGCAATGACTTTGTGGGACACAGCATTGACTTACCAAGTACATCTGCAGGCACAATTCCTGCCAGGAAGGGAAAATACTCTGGCAGACGAACTAAGCAGAAACCTCATGGATCCCCACGAGTAGCAGCTGGATCCACAAGTCTTCAGCATGATAACAAGGAAATGGAGATGCCCGGACATAAATCTATTTGCCTCCCCTCACAACTACCAACTAAAAAGATTCTGCATAAGAACTTATCAGTATATGCCTTTCCCCCACTGTGTCGCCTCCCCAAGGTACTCCTAAAGGTCCAACAGGAGAAGCCAAAGATGATACTGATTGCCCCAGACTGGCCTCGCCAGTACTGGTATCCAATCCTAAGGAACTTGTCCCAATACCCAGCTTGGACCTTACCTCAAATACCTCAACTACTGTCCCAGCAAAACAATCAGATCCTGCACAGCCAACTCCGGACTTTAAACCTGGCAGCATGGCTGATAATGTAGTCATACAAAATACACCTCTCAGTAAAGCGGTGATGGATGTCATCTTGGAAGCCAGAAGGCCTAGTACTAGAAAATCTTATGCTGGAAAATGGAAGAGATTTAGTGCTTGGACCAAGCACAAGGAACTGATACAGCTGTGCCAAATATTCCTCAGATTTTGCAATACTTAACTGAGATGCTGGACAAAGGCCTATCTTTCTCATCTATTAAAATTCATGCCTCTGCCATTTCGGGTCATTACAATACAGAGCCACCAATCTTTTCTCATGCCTTATTAAAACAGTACCTTAGAGGAGCCAAAAATGTAAGGCCTCCAAGGAGATCACCAATGCCTGCATGGGACCTCAACTGTGTCTTGGAATAAACTCACCCTGCCTCCTTTTGAGCCAGCTGCTACTGCTGATATAAAGTTTTTATCATGGAAAACAGCTCTGCTCCTAGCAATAGCTTCTGCAAGACTAGTTTCAGAGCTACAGGCACTCATGGCTGTGGAACCTTTTATAATATTTTATCCAGGCAGGGTCTCTCTGAGGACAAACACAACATTTATGCCTAAGGTGGTGTCCAGTGTGGCTCTTAACCAGGCTATTCATCTGCCAACTTTTTATCCAAATCCACAGAACAAGGGAGAGAGAATTCTGCATTCTTTGGACATACACAGACAGCTTAGATTCTACTTGACAGAACGAAAGTTTTCAGAGAGAGAGCAATTACTAGTGACATATGCTGCAGGATCACAAGGAAAGGCAGTCTCAAAGCAAATGGATAGGCCACTGCATTTGTTTCTGCTATTTACACCATGGCAAGCCAGTGCCTAAGGGCATTAGGCCACATTCAACCAGAGCTGCAGCCACTTCAGCAGCCTTTCTCAGGGGAGTACCAACCAAGGACATTTTAGAGGCTGCTACTTGGAGTTCAGTGCACACCTTTACAAAGCACGATCATCTGCCACTCCACTCTAAATCCAGGGCAGGCTTTGCCACTGCAGTTCTGCAGGGCCTCATAACTGCTCCTAATGCTGTTTAGCTCCAGCCTCCCAACCATAGCTTTGGGACTCTACCCAAATGTAATGACTGCAACAGTGAAACATGAACATAGTTCAGTTGTGTACACTTACCATAAATGTAGATGTTCGAGTGTATTCACTGTTGCAGTCCAGGTTACCCACCCGCCATCCCCCTTTCTTCTGATGGAACCTATGTTTCCTTGTCCGATTTATACAACTTATGTGGTGTATTTGCTTGTAGATGAAGGTAAAGCTTTTATATTGGTGCATGTATTTTATATACATATATATATATATATATATATATATATATATATATATATATATATATATATATATATATCAATTTTGGCTACCCTTTTAGGGGGCACCTGACATCTGGGGCAAGAAAAACTAAAGAAAATGGCATCGGCTGCTTCTTTTATACCCTTGACAACCTGACATTAGGGATGGGGCGACAGCAGCCGACGCAGGACCCAGGACTTTGGAATTCAGGCCGACTGAGGGCAGGAGGATTACCCAAATGTAATGACTGCAACAGTGAATACACTCTAACATCTACATTTATGGTAAGTGTATAAAACTGTACTTTGTCACTCAACAGGATGACTGACCCAAAAATTTCCTGAAGTCCTCTCTGCATCTAATATCTGTAATGCACATATGCATTCTCCTTAAGAAATGTAACTTATAAATGAGTGTGCACATGTATGCATCTGGGTGAGAGCCAGAGAATGGGGTGCAAAGAGATTAGTGAGTTTTTACCCAGTTCAGAAAGTACAGATTTTTTTGTCTTCAACTGGCTTGGCCAGCTTTGGTTGTGCAACTCAGCCATTTGGTGTTTGACTGAATGCCCTGGTTCAAGAAAATTAATGTTCATTACCATGTTTCTTAAAGCAAATTGACGTCCTGATGGGATGTTCATTTGTGGTAATAATTAAATCACTGTTACAATAATCAAAGATGTCTTTATATTCACTGTTGCAGTATTTTTAACGTATGGAATTCCCTGCCGTGGTAGCCCGACATCTGTCAGTATAATAAAGCTTGCTGTTGCTTTAAGGTATGCTGAACGTCGCACATGCGCCTCGCATAGCATAGGGCAAACACATCTGCAGATCACCGGGCTGAATGCCTACATCATTTCTGCTAGTTTGAACAGTTTTCGTTCACTGGTTGAACTCCTGTGTTGTCTTGCTGGTACCGAGCTGTTGCAGATAAGTACCCATTTGGGGTTTTGTTTTTCTTAGCTTTTTTTGTTCCGGGGGTTTATGTCATCCAGGAAGGGTAAATGTCAGTGCGGGAAACAGATTCCCCAAAAAGACCACCACAATAAGTGCCTATTTTGCCTAGAAGCTTCTCGCAACCATACAACTTGTTTGATTTGTCAGGCTTTAATTCTGAAAACCCTTTGTAGTAGGCTTTCTTCCATTTCTTTGTATCTTGAGAACTAGCGTCTTAAGCTTCTTGCTAAAGATACAGTGCTTGGCACTTCCTGCCCCAAGGGTCAGTTGTTGGGGAAGAAAGTTAAAAAGTTTAGACTGGATTCTTCTGTTGTCTGGCTTCCACCAGGCATTTCTCCCAACGTAAGTGATAACCCCGGAGGTTCAACCAGCTTTGTTGTTGGAATCCTCTGCTGTGACCAGGTTGGAGGCCGGTGAGGATCTGTCTGGCAGCATGTCCGATGAGACTTTGCAGCTGTCTGTTTTGGACATTCAGGGGGAAACGCAGTTGATTTCCCAGGGGCTTAGGGGTGTTCCACAGATTTTATTTGGGGAAGAAGCTCTTACTACATTTATCGAATGCCATCCTGGGACAGAGCCTTCTAAGTTTATAGGGTGGATGTTCCTTTAAAGAAGAAAGAAAAAACTAAATGCATTTCTCCTGCTCATAGGGATCCACAGGCTGTGTGGCAGGCCTTTACTCAGGGTTTGTTTAATGCTTTAATGGCATTAAAACCTTCCTCGGGGGGGGGGGTCTTTTTTGTGTGGCCCTTTGGTCCTGTACTCCCTTTAAAGGCCCAGGGAAGGGAACAGGATTCCTCTGAGGAGTCCGATTCTGATGAGGAATCACTTGTGTACTCTTCCCAAATTCCTTCTTTAGACTGCATGTCCGAGGAAGAGGGTTCTAATAGTCCTGATATTCCCTTTTAGGAAATTTCATTTGAGGAGACAATCCCCAGGATGACGGAATTTTTTAAATGAGATTGTGCTCTGGTGTCTGAGATCCATAAGAGGTCCTGAGAGTTATTGCAGATGGAATCTCCAAAACCTTTTGCTATTCCTCCTGTTTTGGCTGCTTTGTTGGATGCTTTTTTTTTTCGAGTGCTTCTTAAGCTCCTGATTCTCTGCCCCCTGCCCCTAAGAAGCATGAAAGGTTTTATAAGGTACTTGAGGATTGTAACTTTTTGTACTGATGTCCAGCTGCTGACCCCTTGGTGTTGTCTGTAGCCTTTGACAAACCTTTTCATTTGCTTCCTTCACCCAAAGTTATTGCCTTCTGATAAAAGATAGCAGAACCATGGAAAGGCTAGGTAAGAAGGTTTATACCTCTGCTACTCTAGCTTTTAGGGTTATTAACTGTCAGACCCATATGTCCAGGTATTCATTGGCTCTTCTTTCTCGGAGTTGTTAACTTATTTCTAATTTCCCAGACTCTGAGGGTGAAACTTCTGCTCTTTCCTTGTTAGGGACTTCCTCTCAAGTGGTTTGTCATTCTATAAAGTGTAGCTGTGATGCAGCAGATGCCTCTCTTAGCGCTGCTGCTTTTGGTTCATTGGTGAAGTGTCTTGGTTTAGGCTTCAACCTTTCCCTGATGATATCAAGGCTAAGTTGATGGATGTTTCTGTTGATAATAATAGCGAAGCAGCTGCTGATTTGTTTAGATCCCTTCAGGATAATGGGAAGGCCTTACAGGAGCTCTAACATGTTTGTCTCTCCTGTGCCTAAATTTCAGAGAAACTATTCAAATAAGCCAGCCTTTGTTCTCAGGCAGTCTCACCCTTGTATTAAGGGCAAAAAGTTATACGCAGGCTCTTTCTGCTAAGACTTCTCAGACTTTCAGGGACTCAGAAGTCTTCCTTTCCTAATAAACCAGGTGCTGTATGACTCTCTCTTCCCAGCCACATTCCTTTTTCTCTCTGCCTTTCTTTTCCTGTTTGACTTCAGATTACTCGGGACTCTTGGGCTCTGGCCATTTGTGAGGGGTATTTCATGGTGTGGAAATCACATCCCCCTTTTTATGGGCATTCCTCAGCCTCCTCAGGAACAATTTCCCCCAAGAGGTTCTGTGAGATCTTTGACTCGGGTGGTAGTTGTGGTTCCCATGTCCCAGGCTTTATTCCAGAATGTTTCTATTGCCCAGAAAAGCGGGTACTTGGAGACCAATTCTAGACTTCTCATCTAAATAGTTTTCTGAAGATGCCCACCTTTTTGATTGTCCCCTCAGACTCTTTCCTCTTTTGCCTCCTCAGGCTTTTACGGTGCCTTGGATCTCAAGGATGGCTTGCCTTCATATTTCCAATCCATCCCCTTTTCAGGAAGTTTTTGCATTTGTGTAACTTCATGGCATTTTCAGTTATCTGCTTTGCCCTTTGGCCTTTCTACTGCTCCAAGGGTATTCACCAATTGCCTCACTCTTGTGATTGCTTTTTTCAGGCTTCAAGGGATCCAAGTATTTTCTTACGTTGTCGACCTAATTCAGGCATCCTCTCCAGAGATCCTTTTTGCAAAATCTTCATTTTGCCATTTCCCTTCTCCAGAGCCAGGGGTTCACAATAAATTTCAGAGTCTTCTCTAACTCCTCCTCAGGATCATGTTTCTGGGTTGCAGGATTCAGACCGTGCCGATGCTGGAATCCCTGCCTCCGTCAAAGGCCTTGCCTCTCATTTCCTTCTTTCAAACTCTTCTTCCTCTGGACTCCAGTACAGCTAAGAAGTTTGAGAGCTCTAGGTTTCATGGCATCCACAATTCATGTGCGCCGTCTGGCCAAACTCCACATAAGAAAGTTTCAGTGGTTTCTGAAGTCAGTTTGGCTTCAGCATCTTCAATATGCACATCCTCTAGACTTTATACTTCCTCCTCTTCCTTGTCTTAAGCAGGAACTTCTCTGGTGGATTCAGCAGTTGTCTCTAAATCCAGAGCTCCCTTTTCCATCCCCCTTTTCCCTCTCAGGAACTGTTTATAGATGCTTCAAATGTGGGATGGGGAGCAGATTTTGGCCCCCTAAAGGTGCAGGGGGTGTGATCAATTTTTCAACAGAAGGAGCACATCAAAGTCAGAGATGAGAGCTCTTATGCTGGCTTTTCATCCTGTTTTCTCTCAAGGGCCTCTCAAGGTATTCACAGACAAAAGTACAGTGATGTGGTATATAAACAAACAAGGAGGAATACGATATTATCTTCTTTGCCGGTTGGCACTTCTAGTATGGGATCTTGCTGTCCAAGATCAAGTAACTCTTCAGGCAGTTTACATCCCTTCAGGTCAAAACATTGTGGCTGACACGCACACTGAGCAGGTCTTTAACTCAGTCCAATGAATGGATGTTTCACAGGGATGTGTTTCTGGGCATTGTCCACCAGTGGGGTACTGCGCATGTAGATCTGTTTGCCTCCCTCTGAACAGACAACTTTTTTTTTTTTGCCAGAGTCCCAGGTCCTCTGGTGTGGAAGGTAGATGCCCTTTCTTTTTCTTGGAAGGGGAGGTTTATGCATTTCCTCCCCTTCCCCTCATTCCAAAAGTCCTGTTCAAAATTCAACAGAACACTCCCAAAATGTTGTTGGTAACTTCTTTTTGGCCGAGACTGCATTTGTTCCCTCTTCATTTAACCAAAGGCAGTCATCATAAGTTAAAACACGAAACACAAAAATCCTCTACCAACTAATGAAACAGCTGGTGTAAAAAAGATAAAAGTTAAAGCAGCAAACAAACACCAACTGTACCACAGCTAGGAAGTTGATTATAAAACACAGGTAAGTTCTTTCAGGGATGTACCCCTTTATCAGACAACTCACAAAAAACACCTCATTCCATATATAGTAAAAACACATGCTATCAATTAAGTCTTAAAGATACAATGTTAAAAACAAATGCATGAAAATGGTTCATTCTAGTATATCTTAAATATACATATATCCGATTAAAAAATCCATAGATATTGATACACACATTGTATATATGAGTCGTGATTAGTCATTGCTAAAACCATGTCCTTCTGTGCAATGATATTAAAACTGTAACATGCAACATAAATACATAATGCACTAACAACATGTAAAATATAATAAATATGCATATGAAAAGACAGTATATATATATATATATATATATATATATATATATATATATATATATATATATATATGCATGTGTGTGTGTATATATAATATATGCATGTGTGTATAAAAGTGTACATAAATGTATATAGATAAGAAATGTATACATAAGGAATACATAAATAACTTAATGTGTCATAATAACAGAACATAGATTACAATAAAGTTGTATATAAAAATTTGTAAAATCCTAACTGTCAGTGTTTGAGTGGACGAGCTTTTAAGAAAGGTTTCAAGGACACCATATTGTTTAGACCTGGAGGTTTATCTGCATTAAACACCATAATCCATTTTTGTTCTGCAACTTCTGTGTTAGACAAATTTTAAGTTCCTTGTTCTACAAGTCCTGCCAGAGAGATTGAGAGGGTGCAATTTGTCTAATGCCACCGAGGTTGCAGAACAAAAATGGATTGTTTAATGTAGGTAAACCTCCAGGTCTAAACAATATGGTGTCCTTGAAACCTTTCTTAAAAGCTCGTCCATGCAAACATTGACTGTTAGGATTTTACAATTTTTTATATATAACTTTGTTATTGTAATCTGTGTTCTGTTATTATGACACATTAAGTTATTTATATATTCCTTATGTATACATTTCTTATCTGTATACATTTATGTTCACTTTTATATACTTATATACACGTGTGTGTGTGTGTGTGTGTGTGTATATATATATATATATATATATATATATATATATATATATATATTTTTTTTATACACAGCGTATATATATATCTATACACTAATGTCTTTTCACATGCATATTTATTATATTTTACATGTTTAGTGCATTATGTATTTATGTTGTACGTTATAGTTCTAGTTTTAATATCATTGCACAGTAGGACATGGTTTTAGCAATTTTATTATATTATGACTAACCACAACTCATATATGCAATGTGTGTATTAATATCTATGGATTTTTGAATCAGATATATGTATATTTAAGATGTACTAGAATGAACCATTTTCATGTATTTGTTTTTAACATTGTATCTTTAAAACTTATCTGATAGCATGCGTTTTTACTATATAAGGAATCAGGTGTTTTTGTGAGTTGTCTGATGAAGGGGTACATCCCTGAAAGCGCTTACTTGTTTTATAATAAACTTCCCAGCTGTGGTACAGTTGGTGTTTGTTTACTGCTAAGTCATCACAACTCACCTCACAGGGTGGATCTACTCGCACAAGACAAGGGCTCTCTCTCCCATTCTCCACTTGTTTACTTCCTAACTGACACTGAGTGATAGAATTTTAATTCCACATAAACCTTTTTTTCTGAGGACGTGCTGAAGGTCCTGCAGGAGGCCAGGAAACCTACTACTAGGAAATCCCACTTATCCAAATGGAAGAGGTTTTCTATTTGGTGCCTTTCTTATAACCTGGACCCTATTACTGTGGGTGTTCCTTTCATTCTCTCATTTGTGAGAGTTGCTCAGTGCTGGTTTGACCTATTCTTTTAAGGCTCAGTTATCCGCAGTCTCTGCTTGTCTGCCTTTATCTCCTCCATTAGCTTCTGGATTTGAAGCTAAACAATTCCTTTAAAGGCATCTTTCATATTAAACCGCCCAGGAAGCCTGTTCCTCCTCCCTAGGATCTTAATTTTGTTTTGGAAAAGTTGACTCGGGCTCCCTTTGAGCTTGCTGCTTCAGCTTCCTTACAGCATTGTTCTTGGAGAACAGTTCTTTAGTTAGTTCTTACTTCTGCCATATGGGTGTCTGAGTTGCAAGCCCTTATGGCTTGTCCTCCTTTATTGATATTTCATAAGGACAGGGTGTCCTTGCATACTAATCCTCTTTTTATGCCCAAGGTGGTTAATAATTTTTCACTTGATCATTCTATTGATTTGCCTACTTTTTTCTCCTCTCTGCAGTCTTGACAGTGAAAGGGTGCTGCATACTTTGGATGTGCATAGACAACTCAGATTTTATTTGGATAAGACTAAGTCTGTTGGAAAATCTGATGTTTCTTTTTCATCATAGGTCCCTAGGATTAGCTGTGTTATCCAAGCAAACTATTTCTTCTTGGATCTTAAGGGGTACTACTTTTTGTTATACTTTTCATGGTAAGTGCTTTCCTTCTTCTGGTGCTTTTTTCAAGGGCTTGGATACTAATTTTGTTCTTGAAGCAGCTACCTGGACTTCTGTGCTACTTTCACCAAGAAGTACAAGTTGGATGGTAGCGCTAGAGCTGGTTTTGCTAGGTCCATTCTTCATGGTTTCTTAGGTTCTGCTGTTCCTTCCTTCTCCCAAGTTTCTTGTTTAGCTTTGGCACTTTCCCATATGTTAATACTGCAACAGTGAACGTAGGGACAAAGTACAGTTGTGTAAAATCTTACCATAACAATAGATGTCCTTATGTTCACTGTTGCATTATTCACGCCTTCCTTCTCCCTAGTCCTTTTCCTTCCTAGATGTACTGGTCATCTCCTGAGTTTCCTTAGACTGGTGTTCTTACTGGGGCATTTGGTTCTGAGAATGGTATGTCCGGATGTCGCCTTTATCCCCTGTTGCCTGAGGAGCATGTGTGTGGTGATTGGCATACTTTAAAGCAACAGCAAGCTTTGGTATACTGTATGACTTTGGGCTTTCATGGCAGGGAATCCCATATGTTGAGTACTGCAACAGTGAAGGAAAGGACATCTACTGTTATGGCAAGATTTTGCACAACTGTACTTTATATGGGATGTATCCTGCCAAGAAATCAGACCAGCCAGACTCCTTCCAAAGATTAAGGACTGCTTTCACATGTACTAACCACTGTATAGTTTGAGGGGAACAGTATAAAGTCAATGACTTAGAGTACCAAAACTTAAGAACTTTTTTGCATTTGAAGTGTGCGCTTCTTTGTGGGTTTTGGATGATCTGATGGCCATCTAGTCCTTCACGAAGGCTTGGCATGAAAGTAGCTGTTGGGGAAATACCTCTGCTTCAACCTTTTTGTTCTGAAGAAAAGTTTTTTTTTTTTTTTTCCCCTCTGGCAAATAACACCAGTTCTAGCTGATTCAGTTTTAATTTTTTTTTTTTTTTTACAAAGAATTTTTAAAGCGTACATTTCTCGTCATGGTTCCCTGAGGAAAATGTCTTTCATGTATTTCATTTTTGAGAGAAAGTTTTTTTTCAAAAAAAAAAAAAAATTGAGGTTGGAGACAGCTGTTACTTTTCTGTTGCAAAGTGTTAATAGGATTGGGAATAGTGTGTTTGGTGGTTGTCACTAAAGAGGTTTACTTTAGAACTTAACTATTCTGTCTAGAGGTAAGGCCAAACTCTCCAGGGCTCCGCTAGCTGCTTGTCATATACCTTTTTGTTCCTTTTCCAAGTTACAAAAAGAGAAGCCATCTTGAAGGCTTCTGACTTTGCTTTGGCTTCTACTTCACCTCAGCCAGTAACTCTGTTGTGACAATCTGTTTGCTGGACGTCTGTTCACTTTCTCTTGATTTCTCTGGTACAGCCTCCTAGGAAGCCAGTATGAGAGACTGGCACGTCCTCTACAGCTGATCAGCTGCCCTTGTTGGGTAAGGGAGAACCACATTTGCTGCATTGGGGAAGGGACCAAGTGATGCTTCTTCACTAAACTGAAATGAGGAATTTTTAATTCCTGGGGCAGGGGCCATCCTTGTTTTTATAATTTATTTTACATTTGTTAACCGGGAGAGTCCATCTGGACATGTGTCCTTTTTCAGTGGAGGCCCAGGAAGAAAAGCTCCGATATTAAAAAGTACAATAGATTAGTAGGTTCATAGATTAGTATTAGGCTAACTGCCCTTGCAAGCCATTTTAAGCCTAGCCAATTATCCCCTGTGAGATTCAAACCCTGTACTTTGTGTTTGTAAGGCAAACACCTTAACCATTAGACCACCCTCCCAATCCTAAAACAATATACCTTTAATCTTTAAAGCTCTTTCCAGTGGTGAGAATCAATCCTTGTACCTTGTGATTGGTAAGCGTACACCTTGACCACTGTACCACTTAGCTTTTCAGGTGTAGTACAGGGTGTAGTTAACACAAAAGACATTAAGTTGCTACATATTCTCATGTACTAATACATTTTCTAACACAGAGCAGGTAGTTGTAATAGGACTATTTACAACAGTAATGGTTGATAGAGTGGACAAAAACCATAGGAATTTTAGCAATCAATACCTTCTGAGGGGTTGTACTTAATTTCAGTAAGTAGAGTTTTCAAACAAAGCTATGTCAGTGTGATTGAGGATTGGTAGTAGAGGGAGAATAAGTTTGATATAAGAATCGATGTGGTGTTTGTTGAGAGGGTACAAAGTTTGAGGAATGATGTAGTATAGGTGGTTTGGAGGGAGTTTAGTAGGACTAACATGGACTGTGGCAATCCTTGCAGCCAGTCTTTCTGTTGGGTCTCCCAGAAAAAGGAAACGTCAAGTTAGACATGTATCTTTTCCTGAAGCAGATGGAGGATTGGCAGGGCTTTCCCAGAGGTCTTTACATAATGAGTCTTGGTTAAAAAGCAAAAGTTTTTTTTTCTGTCTCAGATCCTGGTTTCCAGTCTGAGGCACATGCAAGAAATTGGCTTGAGTAGGGGAAAGGGGCAACCCCCCCCCCCCCATGGGTGTAGGGTGCTAGAGGATGTGATTTGATGTCAGTCATCATTCATTCTTGACTGTTGGGTTTGGTTCCGATCCTAGGAACTGACTGTCATTTTATCAAGCTCGCTTCAGCCAGAAACTCTCAAGCTAAGGCTACCCATACTGCCTCTCTTCCATTTACCCCAGATCTCATTTGCCACATAGAAAATCTGATGCATCAGCCGTGCTCTCAGCTAAGTGCTAAACTTTTTTGATTATATAACTATTTTTGTCTAACTTTTTTGCTCATTTCATCTTACTCTTGCTCTCTAAGGTTCTTGTTTGTTCTTACCTTCTAGGTATTCTGCTTACCATCTTTGGTATAGGCTCCTCCTTTCCTTCTACCTGTTGGTATTTCTTTGATACCATTGCTGATATCCTTATTTTCTTCCCTTCTACCTTTTTCTCTTGCCCTCTTTGTTAGTAATCCTCAAGTACCATCGTCGGTATTAAAAAAAAAAAAAAAAAAATTTCTGTACTTTTTGTTTTCATGAGTGCTTGTGTCTTGCGTGTATGTCTGTGTGCGTGCACATGCCATTTTAAAAGCAGGATGGGACCACAGGGTTCCAACAGTGTAGGGACTGCAGAAGAAAGATACCCAATTCCGATGGGCATTTTTCATGTGTTTATTGTTTGGGTGTCCCTCATCTTGAGATGCAGCCTCCTTGTGAACTCTTTAAGGGTTTCAGTGCTTGTACTCTTGCAGAGAGATGAAATAAACTCATTCTTATGGGATTGCAAAAATGCCCATTTAGTGAAGCTCTCTGAGGTGGAGATATCTAAATCTCCCAGGACAGAATAAAAAAACTGACCCATTCAATACTGTCCTCCCACAAGGTACACAAATCTAAGACTCCAAAGTCCTCCGGTTTCGAGTCATCTATCAGAAACAAAGCCTAAAGTTCCAAAAACTGTACTGACTCCTACTCCGGCACCGAAACCGGTTAAATCGCCCACTGTGCCTTGTTTCATTGAGACCACCCAGACCCCTATGGTGCTGACCTTGTCTTTGGTACTGATGACCTCCCCGGCACCAACAATAGTCTCCTCAAATATTTCAATTTCATCTTCCCTTACCAAGCAAATTTCAGTTCAGCAGACTATGGTGACGAAGGTCGAAAGTACTAAGTACCCCCAGGACTAGGTACTCCCCATCTATGGACCCTTTTTTGGATCAGCAGTTAAGTCCCTTTGTAGACCGGAATTGCCTTTGGGAATGTCCATCCATTCCTCCAGGAGTCTTTCAGAACTGGACTTGGATTGGTGGATCAGCTCTTGGGAGCCAGAAGTCTTCCTGCTCCCTCTCTGACCTCCCTTCCTCCCAGAGGCAAGGTTTACTTTCCCGGGACTCCCACATATCTTCCTCCTTCAACCTCTCAGCAGGTCTTGGAACCCACTACTTCGATGTTCCTGGTGCCAGCTACTTCAAGTACCCATGGTGGATCTCACCTTGGTACTGGAACAGAATCTGTGGTCTTCAGCTCCACCAGAGCAGTCACACCCACAGGACCAAGATTTGGCTGCCGGCTCTGGGATCCATGGATTGGCTCTGATTTTTTTTTCCATGGTGCCATGTACAGTTCCTGGTGCCCTGGCAGCCAAGTCCTCTCTCAGCGGCGATTCGGAGCGGGGTGTGATCCTGGTTCCGAGGTTGTCTCTCTGTTCCAGGCTCCCATCCCTCTTCAGGCAGGCCTGCCTTCCAGATTATGAAGAGAGCCCTAGCCTCAGCAGGCTCCCAGTTGGCACCATCCCTGTCGGAGTGTCACATTTATGTTCTTCTCTGGCTCCCAGCTGTCATGATCTGCTAGCTCGGGGCAGCAGGCACAAGAGTAGAAAGGTACTCTACAAGTAGGGTCCCCTGTCTTAGGAGTCATCCTCATACCTTCCCCCTGAGGAGCCGCCCCATAAGAGATCATGCCATATGAAGCACCTGGATTTTCCAGAAGAATCTGTCAACTGACTGTACAGATTCTGATGATTGAAGGGGAAGGTCCCACGATCACCCCTAAAGATGTCGCCTTTGGATTCATCCTGTTGAGTCTGAAAGAGGAGTGATTTGGAAGTCCTCAAACCCATTCTCTGAGGAATCTGTCTACTTCTTTGGTAACTCCACCTGCAGATGAACTAATTAAACTCATCGTGCAGCATGCATGGAAGGCTTCTGACACCACGGAGCCAATTTGATGGAGACCGGACAAAATTTTCAGCCCTGGCGGATCAGCCCCATTGGTTGAAAGGTCTAGTAGTGGATGCCATTGTGGTGGCAGCGGCAGCTGCTACAAAGGAACTCACCAAAAAGAGTTCAACTGTCCATCCTCCAAACAAGAGAGTCTTGGATGATGGACAGAGTTTGGGAATTGTCTTTGCTTTAATGACCTTCGCTATTTGGTCTTTGAACTTCTTGGTGCACTTCTCCCGACTCTAAAGGGATCTGATAACTGAGCTTTCTGATACCTTGCCAGGAACAGTGTCTGACGAGGTCCGGGATAAGGTTGCCTCCCAGCTTGCCACCTTTGAGTCTATGTACAACTCATCTATGTGGCTTATTGCACATACAGCCGAAGGGACATCCAGGGCACCAGGTACAGGCGTTGCCATTAGGCGCCATGCCTGGATGCACTTGTGTGATTTTGCGGACCTCTTTGTCTTCCTTTGTCAACACTCCTCCTGTTGATGCTACTTCATTGTTTGGCCCAAATTTCAGAGACACATTAGCCAGGTTTGAGAAGGACAGAAAGACCCTTTCTGCTGTGGGCTTGTGGTTTTCCATTCCTCAGCGACCTTACTCCAGGAATCAGAGGAGTGGAAAGATGTGGTTCTGGAAGACTCCAGGGTCTTTTTGGGACACGTGGCGAGTATTCCCCCTGGGGCAGAGGGGGGAACTCTTTGGGAAGATGCCCCCTCCCATGGCAGACAGGGGTCCGCACAACTAAGGTTTCAGGGATTCCTTTTCTGGACAACCCTACTCGCGCTCCTGAATGGTGGCCCGATTACTTCTGGAAGCATTTGGAGGAAGATTTTCTCTGCACCATGCAGCCTGGCACTATAACATCTGATTCCTGGGTGCGGACCATAATTACCAGAGGTTACTATATTCCCTTCATTCTTTCTCTCAAACCATAAAGGCGAATCCCCAATGTTCCACCCAGTCAGAGGGATATATAACAGCACTAGAGATTCAAAAGCTACTTCAAAAGAGAGTCATCCAAGCAGTCCCACCAGACCAGATAGGATCCAGATTTTACTCAAGATTCTTTAGTACCAAAAAAAACAGGGGACTTGAGGCCAGTCTTAGACCTCAGTGTATTGAACAAATTTCTGCAACAAACAAAATTCTGGATGGTCAAAGTTCAGTCTATCTTTCCTTTTCTGGAGAAAGACTGTTGGATGTGCTCCATAGATCTTTAGGATGCGTATTAACAAATATAGGTGGACAAAATCTCCAGAAGATATCTCCGTTTCCGGCTTGGAGCCAGTCATTACCAGTCTCAAGCACTGCCCTTTGGTCTTACAGCCCCCAGGGTGTTCATCAAATGCATGGGTGTTGTAGCAGCTAACTTAAAACTACAAGGATTCCGTGTGTTTCCATGTTTAGACAACTGGCTCCTCACCACCCCCACCAGGCATCTGCTGCTTTCCACCTTGGACTGCGTTCTACGTCTTGCCGAGTCCTTGGGCATTTAAATTAACAGAGAAAAATAGCAACTAGTTGCCACACAGGACATAGAATTCATTGGAGCAAAACTAAACATGAAATCCTGCATGGCTTCCCATCCTCATCACAGACTGGTAAAGTTGAGGTTGCAGCTTGAAGTGATACTCTCTCAACACAGAATTCTTGCTCGTCTAGTTTTACAACTTCTTGGGTCCATGGCAGTGATGATCTCTTTAATCCCCCTGGCGAGGTACCACATGAGGCTGCTTCAGTGGCTTCTGGTGTCACAATGGTCACTGTTAATTCGCCTAGTGTCTCATCAAATCCTCATGACGAACCGCTGTAGACAAGATTTAACTTTGTGGATGAAGCCAGAAGAGAATTTATGGAGTCCCCCCTTCTGCCCCTCTCAGCCCAAGGCTGTAGTGACACAGATGCTTCACTGATAGGATTGGAGGGGAACATTTTCAGGGAAAGATGGTCCAAGGCACTTGGTCCCCTCAAGAGGCCAGTCTGCATATCAGTGCCCAAGAACTGAGGGCAGTGCTTTTAGCGTTGTAAGCATTCCAGTCTGCTCTTCCTTCAGGGACAATTGCTATCCAGTCAGACATGTCAGTAGTCTGGTACATCGACAAACGGGGGGTGGGGGTGGGGGGACCAGGTCCTATCCTCTTTCAGAAAGCTTTGTGTTTGGCAATGGGCAGTTGCTTCCAACCACTTTGATAGTAACGCATGTTCCGGGGAATTCCAGTGTGATTGCGGACAAACTAAGCAGATGTATCCTACCTCACGAGTGGTCTCTCAATCCCAACATAGCGACAAGAATTTTTTGTCAATGGGGTTAGCCTTGCGGTGATCTGTTTGGCTCTCCCATAAACCACAAATGTAGCAGCTACTTTGCCCTAGTCCCTCCTTGTGGGGAATCCCCGAGAGATGCATGTCTCCACGATTGGACCCCAGGACTTCTATATGCTTTCCCACTAATCCTTCTAATTCCCCAATTTCTGAGTAAAGCCCAGTGGTTGAGAAGCAAAGTGATTCTCATTGCACCTTATTGGCCCCATCAAGTCTGGTTTCCCTTTTTCTGGCCTCACCTAGTTCACTGCCCATGGACTCTGGATCCAGCTCCAGATATGTTCTCATCCTTGGGGCTTGGTCCATCCCAACCTTCAAAATCTCAAGCTGATGGTTTGGTTTCTCCACTTCCAGTAATTGCCAGGCGAAACAATATGTCCTCCCAATTGCAAAAGATACTTCTGGCTTCTCATAGATCATCCACCAGAAAACTTTATCTTAGCAAATGGAAGAGATTTGCCATTTGGTGTGATAAAAACTTGGGTCTTGGAATACTTGGCCACCTTATTTCAGTTGGGAGCAGCAGCTTCTATCAGAGTTCATTTAGCTGCCATTTTGAATTTCCATAATGATGTTTCACTCTCTTTGCAAAACATTTCTTAAGGGCACTTTGCATTTGAAGCCACCTTTCAAAGATCCCATAGCACCTTTGGATTTAACCTTGGTCTTGCAATGTTTGGCTCATCATCCTTTTGAGCCAGCAGCCACCTGTGATTTCAAGTTTTTATTTTTGAAGACCCTCTTCCAGGTAGCCATCACATCTGCCAAGAGAAATTGAGTTACAGGCTCTGCGTATGAAGCATCCGTATATCATTTTTCACAGAGAGCATCACTTAGAACTAATCCCTCCTTTCTGCTTAAAGTAGTGTCAGACTTCAATATCAATTGGACCATAGATTTACCAGTATTTCCAAATGTCTCAAACAAGGGAGAATATTGTTTACAGTTGTTGGATGTCCACAGACAATTATTTGGACAGAACAAAATTATCCAGAAGATCAGACCAACTGTTTGTCATTTTTAGGTACTAGATTGGGCAAACCAGTTTCAAAGGTCACTCTGTCAAAATGGTTGCGAGACTGCATTAGATTTATTTATAGTCAAAATAAACTGTTTACCAACAAAAGTTAGAGCTCATTCTACCAGATCTGTTTGCACTTCAGTAATCTTTCATTTCAGAGCTTCTGTGGAAGATATATGTGCAGCCACTACTTGGGCTGCTACTCGTACCTTTATCACTCATTACAGATTAGACATGGTTTCCAGAGGAAAGAGCATCCTTTGACTCTCTGGTGCTCAGAATATCCTTCCTTAGAGCCTCCCAGGATCTGAAGTAGCTGGGGACTCTGTCCCAACAGTCAAGAATGAGTGAAGATTGACAGCATCGTATAAAGAAGTTATGTTCTTAACATAACGTTCCGTCTGTATTGTCGATATTCATTCATTCTTGACATCCCATAAGACTTACCAGAACCAAAGCCCAACCCTCCCCATGGCTACAGAAAACCACTTGGTCAGAAATGAAAAACCGAGATAAAGCCTGGAAACACTGGAGCAAAACCAAAACCCGCTCAACTAGACAGAAATTCTTAGAACTACACAATAGAGTCAAAAAGCTAATAAAGGAGGAAAAAATCCAGTACTACCAGTCTGCCCTCAACTCCTCCCAACACAACCCCAAACAATTCTGGACCTCCATAAACTCCATCCTCCACCCAGGTAAAATCAATACCCCTACACCTAACATTCCTGACTCCTCAGAAAATATTGCTACCTCATTCAACACACACTTCACACAAACAATACTATTACTAGCTAGACAAAACAACCCCCCTCCCCTACACTCCGCACCTTCACCCGCAGTAATCTCCCCACACTCTTCTCATTTTCTCCCATTCCTACCTCCAACATAAGAAAACTCTTAACTAAACTTAAACCCAAAAAATTAGCAGTAGACAACCTCCCAAGTGAATTCTTACAAATTGCAGCTAACATCCTAGCCTACCCAGTATCCATCTTGATTAACTGATCTCTATCAGAATGCTACGTCCCTACACTATGGAAAGTATCACACATCATTCCCCTTCACAAAGGCAGCCCCTCCACAGAACTAACCAACTACCGCCCCATAACGATTTTATCTCCACTCTTCAAAATACTAGAGAGATGCATTCACACTCAAATTTCCGACTACTTCCTTACTAACAACCTCCTTTCTAATACTCAACATGGTTTCCGACCAAACCATAGCACTACCACTGCCTTACTCTTTTACTAACACTATCCTTCACCATTAAAAAAAATGGCCATCTCTCCTCTGCTACTTTCCTAGACCTATCTAAAGCAGTTGACATGGTCCCACACAAACAACTCCTCTCTCTACTCCATAACCTATCCTTTTCTCAATCAGTCACCAATTGGTTTCAGAGTTACCTGTCTGACCACCAGCAGTCTGTTGTATGGCAAAATGACACATCTCCCCAACTACCTGTCTCTATTGGTGTTCCCCAAGGATCCATCCCTGGACCCCTACTCTTCTCTGTTTTCACCAATAATCTAGCCTCTGCCACCAAACACTCGTACAATATGCAGATGACTCAACCATCATCTGCTCAGCCCAGTCCCTACCCGAGCTGCAGAAGGTCACAAGATGCCTTTTCCTCTGTTGAAACTTGGCTATCCAATGCCCAGTTAATACTCAACCCAAACAAAACTAAACTCCTCATCTTCGAACCCACCAAACATACTCAAAACAACTCTCACTTTAACTTCACAGCAAAAGACACCACCACTATCCACCCAACAGATAGCACCAAATTGCTAGGAGTTGAAATAGACAATCTCAGATTTGATATTCACATACCCATGACCATAAACAAAGTCCACCAAAAACTAGGAGCCTTGTACAGAAAAATAAGCAACTCCTCACCAAAGCAGCTAGGATTTCAGTTGCAAATTCGCACCTTATCTCCACCCTACTTTATGCCTCTCCAATATATACCAACCTAAGGCAATGCGATCTAAATAAACTCAAGACCTGCTACAACAAAATCGCTAAATCGCATCCTACCACAGTCACCACCGTCTCTCACTTACTGAACTAGGCTGGCTAGAACTCCCTCACCTCCTTCAATTGTATCAACTCCTTCAATTGTATCAACTCGCACTCGCCCACAAACTGGTTAACCATCCTCTAAAGGTCCCATCCCTCCAGTATCTACTCCAGCCTTACCTCACCACCAGACCACTACGTTCCAGCAACAAAAATCAATTACAGGTTACTAGAGCCAATAACATTGCTTGAGAAGCACTATTCTCCAGCATTATAGCCAAATTATAGAACATCCCTCTCCCCCACAATAACCTCTACCATCATGCACCCACTTCAAAGCTTTACTTAAAGCGCACCTAAAAACATTCTGGCTATGCCCTTGCAACTCTCCCCTCTAACTTTTCCCACTCCATCTACCATCTACCTCTCTTCCACCACACAAAACTACCTTTGATTAACAGCAAGCTGTGATACTTCCATGCCTATCTACTTATTATATGGCACTAACTTCTTATTGTAACAATTGTTAATATCTGCTATAAGTTCGTGGATAGAACAAATGCTAGTTATTTACTGAATGTACAATGTTGTTCATCTGTAACTATGTTGGGAATATTTTAATTGCTAGGATTCTTCATCTGTAACTGTGTCTGTAATATTTTATTTTGTGGAGTTTTTCTCCCCGGGCCTCCAGTGAAAATGGACCTGTGTCCGGTCGGACATTCCCGGTCAACAAATGTAAATAATTAAATTCTACCCTCCAGCCCCCTCCTAGGGACTCTTGGAGGTTCAGAACTAGTCCTGGGCCTCTAGTATGGTTGTTGCTCAGAAAGAGCTTCCATAATTTTCTTCATAATGGGCAAACTTCATCTGAGGTAAAGGGAAAAGAGGCGGTATGGGTAGCCTTAGCTTGAGAGTTTTTGGCCGGCATGAGCTTGATATAATGGCAGTTTCTTCTGAGGATGGGAACTAAACCCAGCAGTCAAGAATGAATGAAGATCGACAACATAGATGGAATGTTATGGTAAGAACATAACTTTTTTATCTGCCAGTCAGGAGTGCATTCACTGCATTGCATTTATTTCCATATTGGCATTTCTGAATACCGGCTAAGAAATCAGAACTTAACTCAATTGCATGTGTGTGGTATACTTTGCAAGCCAGCTGTTTGCTACAAATGTAATGAGCAGTTTTGTTGCACTTTTAAGTAGAGCACTTTTTTGCTTCTTTATCAGACCCAGTGGCTCTTTATGAAAAGACAGATGAGCAAAATTGGAGAACACATGAACAGACTTTTTTCTCTCTGAGTTGACGGCTGACGTAGTGAGGAGCGTCAGTCAGTGATATAGACTTGTTCTGTTTCTCAAGTTTCCACACCACAGAATGGGGAACCTGACTAGTTTTTCATCAGATTTCCCTCCTAAAGAATTTTTTTCTTTAACTGTTGCCAGAATGAAGGATTTATCTTAAGTGGGAACAAAAAAAAATGACAGAATTCCAACAAAGATATTAAGATTTACTACGTGGATTTTTCTCAAAAAGCAGTGTTCTTCCTGTTTTTGCTGTCCTTAGAAGATGCTTTCTTTGAAGCCAGTACTTTGTCAGCCATCTACTCCTAGAAAGTCCTGGTCTCTCAAATTCCTTATTTCTAATACTTGTTAAAATCAACTTTTGCCAAACTCCTTATGGCAGCTGTCCCTTTTCCTTCTGACAAGCTGGGAAAAGCTTTGATAGGTTGTGGGCAAATACTTTTTCCACCTTAGTCTTTAGAATATAGTAGATTGTCAAGCTCACATGTCTAGGTTTGTGCTGGGTTTCTTTGACAATATGAGGAAGTTAATTACTAACTTTCTTCCTAACCAGAATTCTATACTTGACTGATTTTATTTTCTGGTTAATTACTAATCAGAGGCTGCCCTGTGTTCATTTATTCTTTGTCTTTCAGGAGCAGTTGCTGTAGGGAAAAATTTACTTCCATTTCTGGTGGAAGCTTCCAGTGAATAACACCCAAAGAGGTGCTTTGCTGTCAGATATGCTATAAAGGTCCTGAATACTAATTAAGACTCAGAGAACAGTCTGACTTATTTAAATATTTTTAGCTGTGTGTTAATTTGTTTTTGTAATGCCAGGCTAGTTATAAGACATATGGAGCCCTGTTAATTTAAAGTACAGCTCATCCTCCAGTGATATATTAACATTACTATTTGTAAAAGCCATTTACTTTTTTTTAGTAGTGGCTTTGCTTGGTTAAACTCATGCCTGTTGCTGTGTATTGTATGACAATTCTGCCACATAAAGATAGTGGCTATAAAATCTTTACTTTAAAATATTTTGAGTTATTGAGGATGTTACCCCCATTCTGGAATTTTAGCTAAACTCACTAAACTAGGTATAAATCCCTACGTCACAACATGGGTTGCCAACTGGCTCACTGACAGAATCCACACTGTAAAAGTTGCAAACTCCAAATCTGACTTCAAACCAGTGACAAGTGGAGTACCACAGGGTTCAGTCCTGGGACCTCTCCTGTTTGGTATCTACATCTCTGACATACAGGCTAACAGAATGCCCCTGGCTAACAAAGTTCACAGATGACTGCAAACTAGGAGCCATAGTAGAGTCCCCAAATGATGTGGACATCCTACAGAAGGGCCTCACTGAGACAGGTGCCTGGTGTCAGAGGCATGTCCTCAAGCTCAGTGCCAAAAAGTGCATTGTCATCCCCTTTGGTAAAAACTCTGTACCCAAGAACTACCACATAAACAGCAGTCTACTTAACCCTGAATGTGTGATGAGACCTTGGGACCCAGGTGGACAGTAGTCTCTCCTTTGATAATCACATCGCCACAGTAGTCAGGAAATCCTTCTATCTGGCACACCTCATCACAAACGGGTTCTCGTCCAGGAAAAAGAGGTCATTGTTCCCCTCTGCTCAGCACTCAGACACATTATAGGGTACAACATCCCTTTTGGAATGTACCTCACAAGACATCTGCAGCAGCTGGAAAGGCCAAAGAAGTACCTCACAAAGAGGATTACTGGCCTCAAACAGATTCCGTACACTGACTGTCTCAAAAAACTCCAGATTTACTCTGTAGCATATCACTTACTCAGAGGAGATCTCTGCCTAACATGTAAAGCTGTGTAAAACCTAGAGCTGTTGGACATGCTACACCTAAAGAAATCCCAACCCCTCCGAGCTACATGCTCTAGAGGCCTAAACCTTGTCACCACAATAAGCAAGACATGCTGGAGGGATAGATTCGTGTCCCAGAGACTTCTTGTACTCTGGAACAAGCTACCCATCTTTGTTGAAGCAAAGTTCCTCATTAGCACTCTTCAAGAAAAATCTTGAGGAGTGGCTGGGGAATAGGAAATACACCCCGGGATCTCTTCTGTGGCTCTGCTCAACAGGGGCACAGGAAATTAACTTTCTTGGGTTACGTAAGCCAGGGAACCGTGATGGCTAGGCTTACTTAGGCCCTTGGGGCGATAGCCTAGTACGTACCTATATGAACCTATATGATTCGGCTAGGGTTCTTTTACTCTGCAAAGGCTGACCTGTAGAGGTCTACCCCCTTTTTGGTCTTTTAATGTCTGCTAGATGAAACCTTTCTATTTAATGTCCTAAACTTTTCTGTGAGTAATTCATTCTTAAAAATGCTGAAGTTTTGTTTTGTTTCAAATCATCATTTTATAATTTGTCAGATCTTTAAAGAGCATTAGAGTATAGCTGCTACTGTTCTTCGGTTATCACAGAAGTCCCTTACAGCTGAGGATAATTGTATGTTATCTATGAAGTATGTGCATTCACTGTGTGCGCATGATGTACACTGCTTGCCCTACTAATGGGAATGTAATGTAATGCTCCTACTTTGATTCCATTCTGCTTTGAATAATACTCTTTCTTGGCATTCATGTTTTTTTCCACCCAGACAGTTTCATGTTTTCTCTACAACAGACCAACATTTCTGTAGTTTCTTGCTTCTGCAAGGTACTGTATCTGCACTTTATCCGTTCCTTGGGTGTCACACCTTCTGATAAAATAACTGGAAAATTCATCAGTCCTTATTTGTTTTCCTCAAAATTTATGATGAACTGCAGTCAAGATGTACTACTGATAAAACTGAAAAGGGAAACTAACATAGGATGTAATGGGATCCTGTCTCGCCTACATTCATAACTGATGGGTTCGGAGCCGATCCCTCGGCTCCGACTCGGCCACTATATAGTAGAACGAAGTCTCTAATTGGCTGGGCTACCCCTTATCCCAGAATGCACCACGCCTGCTTCTCCAGATCTCGTTTGCCACTTTTCAAGCTAGACGTGGTCTCGACTTGGCTGGAGCAAAGTAGTTTTTTGGTTACTTTTTGGTATTTTGACCTAGGGGTTTCGTCATAAATTTAACAAACAGCTGTTTTAACAGCTTTACGTGTGTGTGTAAACTTTTTTGGTGTGATTGGTAATTTTTTCTATTTACCAGGCAAGGCCCGTTTAAGTTAGAGGGCCCTTGCCCTTATTTGTGTGTGGGTGTGCTAAATTTGTCTTACTGTACGTTCTGTTTTATCGGGCTAAGCCCGTTTAAGTTAGAGGGCTTCTGCCCGTTTTGAGTGCTGTATCTTGAGCCAGTCCCGTTTGAGTCAAAGGGCTCATGCCCTACTGAAGGTTGTTTTTTTCGTTGTGGTAAAACTGTGGTGTGACAGGATGTCGAAAGACTCAGAAGTCTGGTTTTAAAAAGTGCACCAAGTGTAACTACAAAATGTCTATTACCGATAGCCATGCTGTGTGTGTATATTGTTTAGGACCGAAACTTTTACAGGAAACATGTAGTGTCTGTCATGCTTTTTCCTCTAGGGTCCTTCAAGAACGTAAAAATAAGTTGATACTTAAGGGCCTTAAGCCCTCCTTTGAGGAAGCTTTGGCTTCAAGCTCCTTCCTCTCCAGCTTCTAAAAAGAAAAGGTCGTCCGCTCCGACCAGTCCGTCGGAACAGACTTCCAAGAAACATAGGTCGACCTCTTCTTCCTCGGCTCCAATGGCTTTGGAGCCTCGGGTGGAAGGGTCTGCCTCGATACCTCTTTCCTCGGCTCCATTGGTGTCAGAGCCGCAGGTTGGGGGATCAAGAGGTGAATCATCTGCTTCGGCTCCGTTGGTCTCGGAGCCATTGGAGGTGTGCAGCTCAGACTCTCCCCCCTCGGCCCCGAAGTCCCCTTTGGCGCCGATACTTATACATACGGTTCTGGATCCGGTGCCGATAGTGTTGGAGCCGGTCCCCTGGTCTTTTGGAGCCAAGAGAGAAGTAGTCTCAGCCCCCATCTATTTCCTCTAAATCCTCCAGGTTGTCTGACTCAGATTTGGACAGAGTTATCCAGAGGCTTTTCCAGTCCCCGGTTTTTGCAAAAATGGTCTTGGCTCCAGCCCACTCGGCTCCGGAGCCGATCCCCACTTTGACACATCCGATTCCTCCTCCAACCTCCTCGGAGCCGTTGGAGTCGGTGATGGTAGAGCAGAGCAGAGTCGTCCAGTCGGAACGAGACTCCCTCGGAGCCTCTTGGTTCCGACCATCATTCCTACCCTGTCCTCGGCGTCAGGGTTCGGTACCGGGACTTCCTCGGTCGGGGCCGAGGGGAACACTTTGGAACTGGTAGCTTCGGTGCCTAATCTTCCCCTCGGAGCGTCGGCCGCAGGGATTCCCGGTACCGTCGTGGTCTCTCAGCCGGTACCCTCCGTAGAGTCTGGGGGTCCTGCTTTTGAGGCCATGAGGAGTGCGCTGGCCATGTCCTTGCCGGCTCAGCAAGTCTCTACCTCACCGTCCCTAGACTTGGGAACTGGTGCTTCTGGTGTGCTTCATTCCCACGGCAGCGGGGCCCCAGGGCCTGAGGATACCCCCTTGGGGGGTTCCCTTCCCCCGGGAGATCCTTCTGAATCTGCTTTGGATGAACCTCCAAGGAAGAAATTGTGCAAGAGGAAGCACATTAACTCCCAGGATGAGTCTATCACTTCAGATACTGACCTCGATGATGCGGAGGGGTCCCCAAAATCGTCCTTGGATGACGTCTCATTCTCAGATATCCTCGAGATCCTGAGACAGAGGCGATTGGCAGTCCAAAACCCCTTCCGCAGAGGAGTCAGTCTTCCTCAAGGCTTTTGGGGCCCAGCCCTCCGCCTCCTGGGTGTCTCCACCCTTCGATGAATTGCTAGATTTACTTTCTCGAAGGGTGTGGGAACACCCTGATTCTGTGGAACCGGTGCCCGCCAGGCCTAACAAGTTCCTCTCGGCCCCTCCTCAAAAGGAATATTTGACCAAAGGAGTTGCAGTGGATGCGATGGTGGTGGCATCTGCCACTTAGCAGGACGTGGCAGAGGCTTCAACGTCTATTCACCCTCCTAATAAGGATTCCAGGAGCATGGATAGGTACAGGAAGCATACCCTTTCTTCAGCGGCCTTTACCCTGCGGTCGCTGAATTACCTTTGTCATTTCACCAGGCTCAAAGGGACCTCCTCAAAGAGTTAGGAGAGTCTCTTACGGGTAACCTTCCTGAGGCGTTAGCCCAAACTGTTGGCGCCCAGATGACTACCCTATCTTTGATAGTCAACTTGTCCATGAGGCTCATCTCATATGCGGCCGAAGGGGCGAGTAGAGCAGCAGGAACAGGCGTGGCTCTTAGAAGACACGCCTGGTTACGCTTGTGTCCCTTTGCGGAGGCTTTTAAGTCTTCCTTCACCGACACCCCTTTTGATGGGTCCTCCCTGTTTGGACCCAAGGTGAAGGACACACTGACTCGGTGCGAGCAGGAGGGCAAGGCCTTGACTGCTGTGGGGGCCCGTTTTTCCGCTCCTTCTAGACCTTACCCCAAGGCCCAGAGAGGAGGGAAAATGTGGTTCAGGAAATCTCAAAGGTCTTTCCCTACTCCGAGTGATCCCCCCTCTAGAGGCGGGGGGGGATTCAGGAAGACGCCGCCCCAGAGGCAGCAGAGGCCCCCGTAACTCTGGAGACCGCAATTCCTTTCGTGGTCCATCCTACGCTCCCCGTCCTTGAGACGTGGCCCGACTGCGCATCTCCGGAGCCAGTCGGGGGTCATTTTGTGGAACACCCACAGGCTTGGGAATCTATCACCAAGGATCAGTGGGTGCTCCGAACCATAACCGGAGGCTATGTCATCCCTTTCACCAAGATCCCCCCTCTTCCTATCAGGAAAATCCCGGATGTGCCACCCAGTTAGCGGGATCAAGCAGCGGTCGAGGTTTCAAAGCTGCTAAGAAAAGGAGTCATCCAGCCTTTCCGCGCCAACCAGATCGGATCAGGAACTTACTCAAGACTATTTTTGGTGCCAAAAAAGACAGGGGACTTAAGGCCCATTTTGGACCTCAGCTCATTGAATCGCTTTGTAAAAAAAGTCCAAATTCCGAATGGTCACCCTTCAGTCCATTCTCCCGTTATTGGAGAAGGATGTCTGGATGTGCTCCATAGATCTCAAGGACGCTTACTATCACATTCTGATAAGTCAAGAGTCCAGGAGTCATTTACGCTTCCGCCTGGGAACCAGTCATTTCCAGTTCTGAGCACTGCCCTTTGGTCTCACCACAGCCCCCAGGGTGTTCACCAAGTGTCTGGCAGTGGTGACAGCTCACTTGAGAAGTTTAGGATTCCAAGTGTTTCCCTATCTAGACGACTGGCTCCTTACTGCCACCTCCAAGCATCTATTAGTTCTGGCGCTTATGACCACAGTCAGTTTGGGTCATTCACTAGGAATCACGTTCAATTGGGGAAAATCTGTGCTGCAGCCATCTCAGAGTATTACATTTATAGGTGCAGAGTTAGACACAAGAAGAATGCGGGCATTCTTGCCTGTGAAAGGATTCAGGTCCTGCAGTCTCAGGTTCAAACCCTGTTACCCAGATCACGAGTTCAGGCCAGACTGATTCTGCAGTTATTGGGCACGATGGCCTCGACTATTCTACTAGTCCCCTTAGCCAGGCTGCACATGCGGGTGCTGCAATGGCTACTGTCGGTTCAATGGTCCTTTCAGGAACTTCCCCTGAACCATTTGGTCCAGGTTACCGAAATTTGCCGTCGTGACCTACGATGGTGGCTGCTTCGGTCCAACCTGGACCAGGGGCGACCCTTTGCCCTTCGGCCTCCCGTCGCCACGGTGACCACGGACACCTCCCAGACAGGGTGGGGGGGGTCATTATCTGGACAGGTCTGTCCAAGGCACGTGGCAGGCTCACGAAACGCACTTACATATCAATATCCTGGAAATGAGAGCGGTGCTACTGGTGTTGCAAGCACTTCATCATGCTCTTCCACGGGGTACTGTTGCGATCCTATCCGACAACATGTCGGTAGTCTGGTACATAAACAAGCAAGGCGGAACTAGGTCCTACCCTCTTTGCCGAGAGGCCATGAGAGTGTGGCATTGGGCGATTTCTACCCAGCGTTTCCTTGTGGCAACGCACATTCTGGGGAAATCCAATGTGATTGTAGACAGGCTGAGCAGAACTCTCCTGTTACCCCACGAGTGGTCCCTCAACGACAGGGTGGCTGCAAACATCTTCGCCAAGTGGGGGCCGCCCTTGTTGCAACTTGTTCGCCAGTCCTCACAATGCGAAATGCAGGGACTTCTTCACTCTGACTCACTCTCAGGGGCAGATTCCCAAGGACGCTCTAGCTCACAGTTGGCCCCCCGGTCTACTTTATGCCTTCCCTCCGGTTCCCCTTCTCCCGAAGGTGATACAGAAGGCGATTTATCTAGGGAGCGACATGATTTTGATCGCTCCACACTGGCCTCGTCAGGTTTGGTTCCCTTCCTTCTGAGGTATGCGGTGGAGGGCCCATGGTTTCTGGACCTAGTGCCCGACCTGTTGACTCATTAGTTGGGACAGTCTCACCCATCCCTTAGATCATTGAGGTTGGCCGCTTGGTTACTCCACTTCCAACCTTAGTCAGAGAACTCTTTTTCTCCAGACGTCATCCACATTTTGTCCTCTTCTCACAAACCTTCCACTATTAAACTGTATTCCAGTAAGTGGAAGAGGTTTGCTCTTTGGGCCCAGCAACGAGGTATAGATCCCCTTACCGCCCCAGTACCTCAGGTTTTAGAATTCCTGGCTTCTTTGTTTTATTTGGGCTCTTCAGTTTCCACAATTAAAGTCCAACTGGCGGCTATCTCTAATTTTCATGTCTCCTTTGAGCCTTCCTTAATGGCAAACAGGCTTTGCAAATCTTTCCTTAAAGGAGCGTGGCTCCTTCGGCCCCAATAGCCCATCCTGTGCCCCTTGGGATCTGAATATGGTTCTAGCTTCTTTAACTGCCCGTCCCTTTGAACCAGCAGCTACTTGTGATTTAAAATTTCTATCTTGGAAAACCGCTTTTTTGATGGCAATAACCTCTGCCAAGTGGGTCTCAGAGCTTCAGGCTCTCTGTTCTAATCCTCCTTATTTGACTTTTCACAAAGACAGAGTGTCTCTCAAGTTAAATCCCTCTTTCTTGCCCAAGGTAGCATCCCCCTTATGCATTCAACAATCCTTGGAGCTTCGGTGTTTTTCCCAAATTCTCCAATAGCGCAGAATATATTTTCCATCAGTTGGATGTTCACAGACAACTGCGTTTTTATTTAAGTAGAACCAATCAGACACGAACGTCAGATCAGCTGTTTGTGTCCTTTGCGGAAAATAGGTTGGGTCAACCGGTGGCTAAAACCACCATAGCCAAATGGATTAAAGATTGCATCTCCTTCATCTATTCACAGTCCGGCAAAGAGCTGCCATTCCCAGTCAAGGCTCATTCTACCAAGGCAATGGCTACTTCTGTAGCATTTCACTCCAAATTATCTATAGATGATATCTGTGCGGCTGCTACCTGGACTTCTCCGCACACCTTTATTTCTCATTACAAGATAGATGTGGCTTCTCGAGGTAGAGCTTCCTTTGGTTCCACAGTTCTCAGGAGTGTTTTCCAATGAGCCACCCGGGATTTAGGTGCTAGGGATGCTGTCTCATCAGTTATGAATGTAGGCGAGATAGGATCCCATTACATCTTTTAGTTATGTACTTACCATAACCCGGATGTATGGGATCCATCTCGCCACATTCATCGTACTCCTCCTTCCCCCTTCCCATTGGACATAGAGGAAATGTTGCTACTTACTGAGATTTTCTCTAGAAGGACTTTAGTTTGTTACAGTTGTTGGTATGTTTCTGTGCCTGGATGTAGGTATATAAAAGCGAACAAACAAGATCTGGGGAAGCAGGCGTGGTGCATTCTGGTATAAAGGGGTAGCCCAGCCAATTAGAGACTTCATTCTACTATATAGTGGCCGAGTCGGAGCCGAGGGATCGGCTCCGAACCCATTAGTTATGAATGTAGGCGAGATGGATCCCATACATCCGAAGTTATGGTAAGTACATAACTAAAAGTACTGTTGCTTGAAAATGTGGATTTGTCAGTAGATGTTAATTCAAAAGTCTGGATTTTACAAATCTCTAAATTTGTTATTTTATAGGTTTCACAGATCCGTGAAGCAAAATGATGCTGTTAGAAAAAGGAACTGAGAAGGGCAATTTTTTTCCACAGTCAACATTTGGATGTTTGGGAGAAAGAAATACACTTGGATGATTCTAAGTATGGTGAGACCTGGACATAATACATAGAGAAATCATCATGATTTGCAACTGAGATAACAATGAAAGTGTTTTATTTTAACCCCCTCAAGGGTCTTGGAACATAATGACAGTTAATATAGTTGGACGGTATAGAATGTCTTGTATAATAACACAAGATTCCACCTGGGTCAAACTTCTGTGGCCTGAAATAGTCTCCAAATGCAGTTTTCCCCTCAATTTATTCACCAAAGTTACAAAGGCGAAGAAGACGAAAGCGCTTACCATTTGGAACTATTTTGCTTTATTTGTTTTGCTATTAATATTGCTACTATTGTGCTTTTGGCTGTTCAGTAGTCCATTTTACGACATTTTCATAACTTTGCTGAATAAATTGAGGTGGAAACTGCATTTGGAGACTTTTTCAGGCTACAGAAGTTTGACCCAGGTGGAATCTTGTGTTTGTGTGTGTTTATCCACCCGAATGCTCCGTGTCTTGTATGATAATGTAAAGCAGGTTGTGTTGCACTTTGCTTTTTCGACAGTTAAGATAATGTACCTGTTTTTCAATAGCTTTTAAAAGGCTGTTAGATTTTTCTTTATTGATTTTTATAGTTGAAGAGACATTTTACTAATCATTTTTAATTTTGCCGCTCTTAAATGTTAGTGGTTGGGATGTTTTAAGACAGACCAGGTGGTAACACTGTCTGCTAGTACCAGTTAAGTCATTTTAAGCAGATGTTCTTAGTGTTTCACTGTTGCAGTCATCACACTTGGGTTATCTGCCTGCAGGTAGCCCTCAGTCGGCCCGAATACCAAAGTGTTGTGATTTCTGTGTCAGATGCTGTCACCTCTTCCATGACATCAGATAATCAGGGGTATAAAACATGCAGCCGACGCCATTACATCAGCATTTTCTTGCCGCGCAGGAGCCCGATGTAGAAGCATTTCGCAAGTGCCGGTCGGCCGCTACCTGAAATTTTTGTTTTTCAAGTTTCAAACCTGAAGTCTTCTAAAGCTAACTACCCCGTTGGTGATCCTTGTCTCTTGCTCTAACTGATGTCAGAAAAAGTTAACAATTGTCTTGCCTGTGGAAAGCAAAGATTTTCATTCTTACTGCGTCACCTGTTTAGGCCCAGACCACGATGTCCCTTGCTGTCTGTTTTGTGCCTTGTTCAACGTCCAAACTATTTGTCTTGGGCTATTTTTGTCTCTAAATTCTTTCGCTCTCGTTCTCCGTATTCCAAAATGGCTTCGATAAGCCATCTGACTACCGATCTTCTGAAAAAAATGCAAGGATAAAGACAGACCTCTTGGGTCCAAAACTGCCGTTCTCTTCCATTAAGCTAGTCACCAGTCCGCTGGTACTCAGTGAGGTGCTTTCGCAGCCCCTGTTACCTGCTTCTACAGATTAGCAGGCCTCTACTGAGACCCATTCAGAGTCAGGTATGACGCGAGATGCTTCTTTGACTATGGAACCTACGAGGTCTCTACCTTCGATGGGTCCGGAGCCGATGTGCAGGCACCAGCTTCTGAGGGTGTATTCAGACCTTCCGATACTACTTTTAAACCGACTACTTCGTCAATGCCTAAAACTGTCGAAATTCTCAGGCCCATAGTTCGCACTACAACTAGGAAACCGATGACCAAAGCTCATTTTCACGCTCCCATGCCACAGAAAGAAATGCTTAAAATGGCGGAAGACCTTATTACTTTAATTAGGGGAAGCCAGTGTTCCCCCTCTAAAAGACAAATAATTGTTTTTCCTTCTGATTCTACAGACCATGAGTCTTGATGACTCTGACATACCCTTATTTTTACTTATGAGGATTCAGATACAGAGGATTCCATTCCCTCTGCCTTCCCCCAGAGGACTTTTCTTTTGGTTAAATCTTGCATATCCTAAGAGAGCATTTTTTGGGGGAA
>NW_025048993.1:0-28360 GCF_019279795.1 Protopterus annectens | reverse complement strand
CCACACTTGCTGCAGTCTGAGAGAAACATGCATGAAAATTTAAACTAGTGTGTGTGTGTGTGTGTGTGTGTGTGTGTGTGTGTGTGTCAGAAAAATGTCCTAGTTAAGATGGGTAGGTTACTCAATTAACTTACACAGGTTCAAACCGTGCACCTTGGTTACCAACCTAAAAACCCCAAGCTTACAGAAAGAAAAAACTAGCAGTGTCCCTGTTGAAGTAGCACATTCTCCAAAAATAATATAGTATTGGAAAGATCCTTTGTAGTATCACAAAAGAAAGGTGGTTAATATGAAAGTCTTAAACGTCTTTCGGCTTTTCCCAGTTAGGTGTCGTCACAGTGGAACCGATTAGCAGTGGATTTTTACATTGTTGAGTTGCCAGCCCAGCACTCAACCTTCAAAGAAGGCACACATGCACCTAACTGCATGTCTTTAAAATTCATTCGACCACAGGGAAGACATGCAGACTCCGCACAGAAGACACTCCAGCAGATTATCGAACAGGAGAACCTCTTGCTGTGAGGCGACAACACTAACCACTGCACCACCACAAGCTGCTGCTTCTCTGAAGGCATTTCCTTATTTGTAAATGCTACTTTATATGCAGATGAGAGCTGCTCAGACAATGTTGCAACAGAATGCAATTTCAGTTGTTCAGAGAGGGAGCATTATTTGAGATATGTCTGCTCTCAGGGGTACTGCCATCAATGGGGGATGGATCACCACTGAAGTTGCAGTCTAGAACATTGCTTTGCCAAACAAGTTTTTCTTGTTTCCAATGAAGAGCTATGTTTCAATTGCATCTAATGAAACATATCAAATCTACTCAAAGAATCTTAAGCATAAATCCAGTAAACTGTGGTTGATAAACAAGATCAAGTCCATTAAAAAAGCAAAAACTTTTGCCTTTATCTATCACCTTGTATACTACAGTTACTTTTCTTTATTATAAAATGAATCTAAGTATTGTCGAGGCATGGATACAGCCTTCCAGCAAATTACATTCCTAGCTTAAAGAATTATAAACTGATAACACAGAAAGGAATAAAAATATCTGGGTATGTTGACCTATCAATAAAGAACAAAGTCAGAAAGGAGTTTCTGCTTTCTGACGCAGATGCTGTGGCACTTTCATGTACTTTCCTCAGATATGCCTGCAGAGGTTAGGTTTACTTTCATGTGTAAGAAACTTCTCTGTGTGGAAGATTTTCAGTCCATATATTACTAGTTAATCACTGTATATTAATCAGATCAGACAACAGTAGTAGAAGTAGCGAACGTAATACTCGTCAAGTCAAAAAGTAATAATAGAAAACATATATAATTCTACAGCATTACTAAGTATTCGAAAGAAATCCAAGCAAGGCAGGCAGTCTGTTTCCAGTCGAAAATCCTTTATTAAGTACACAGACAAGCAATCCAAGTAAAACAAAAATAGAGTAATAATTTCCTCACAAGCTTTCTAAATATATATATGCTTTTTATCAGGAATGGGATTGTCTGATCTGATTAATATACAGTGATTAACTAGAAATATATGGACTGAAAATTTTCCACACAGAGAAGTTTCTTACACTGTTTTGTTTTTAGACCCACTACACTTTAGTGGGTTGTTTTGAGACTTCGGGGATACCACGGAGATTACTTGTTTACTTTCATGTGCTGATTCCTGTAGATAATAGTTCAAGTGTGAGATATGTTCAGCTGTAATGGATAAGATATTGTGAAAGATATGGAGTTGATTTAGTGCCTTGTGGGTGACATGGAGCGTGCTTGGTAGTTATTTAGCCAAACAAAAGATACTCTTGTTTAAGTTGTTAGGGTTATATTTTTAATCGTTTTTTTTCTTTCTTCTTTTTGTACTTTATAAGAAACTGATCCAGGTTACTAAGAAATAAAAAAATTCATATATATATATATATATATATATATATATATATATATATATGTGTGTGTGTGTGTGTGTGTGTGTGTGTGCACACACACACACACACACACACACGTCATATATTCATATGTATATATATATATATATATATATATATATATATATATATATATATACATGTATGTGTGTGTGTGTGTGTGTGTATATGTATATAGACACACACACACATGTCATAGACACATACATATATATATATATATATATATATATATATATAGATATATATATATATATAAACATATATGTGTGCGTGGGGGGTATGTATGTATATATATATATATATATATATATATATATATATACACACACACATATATATATATACATATATATATATATATATATATATATATATATACCTACACACACTCTCTCATACTAGTCATTCTTTCATGTTCAGTAAGAATTGTGGTGGCCCAATTTTCTAAGACTCTATATGCAGTTAATTTTGTTTATTTATTTATTAACATTTGATTATTGAGAATGTCTGACTGGGTAGAAGCCCATTTTCAGTGGAGGCCAGGGAGAAAAGCTTCAGATTATTATAAAACATTTTAATAATCATTTTACAGTCTTCTAAAATAAAACAAAACATCTGCAGTTTAAACAATTGTAGTAAATTAAAGATAAAAGGCTTATAGTATATTTAGAGAGAAAGTCAGTGAAGAGAATTAGATAGCAGTAAGGAAGTAAGTGAAGAAGGGAAAGTAAGGAAGTATAAGGAATGAAAATGTACTTGTTCACATTTAGAGATATAACCCTGCATTCAGCAAGTCCTGCACCAGTGCAGGAGCTTCAGCAGGCAATATGTCTGCCATGCGATCCAGAAATAAGCTGTAGGAACGTGCACATGCGCTCCTGCACTAGTCCTGCACGGACTCAGCCCCTGTATGCAAATCACCCTATATGCAGGTGAAATCCATGCAAATGAGGTGAATTTGCAATCCACAAAGCTGGAAATCGGCCATGCAGGACTAGTGTAATCTGTAGAAATGTACTCGGTCAGTAACAGAGTACATTTCTGCAAACTACAAAATGGAGCCATGACAGCTCCAAATAAAGGGCGGATATTATGTAGAAAGCATGCCAATGGCCAAATATATGGCCATTGGTATAGAAAACAGTTGCAAAAATAAAAAATCAACTTTTAAATTTTTTTAGCCGATCTCAGCTGTTTAAGCATAGGGCAGCGGCTCGCAAATGGGATCGGGTGATAAATACAATAAAAACCCTAAAATAAACATTCTAACCAAAATCACTATTTTGCCATTATACTCAATGGCAGGCAGAAGACAACATGGCCAGTGAAATGTAGTAACAGTCAGGTGTGAACCCCCCACTCCCACGTAGCAATGTAGAAACAGTCAGGTGTGCCCCCCAATTCTATGTAGAAATGTAATAACAGTCAGTGTGCCCCCCAATCATATGTAGAAATGTAGTAACATGTATGTGTAGGTATACCAGTGGAGCACAGATGCCCAGAGGTGGCCAAGGTAGCAGGATAGATTGTAGGATTTGCACAATATACAGGTATGCGTGTGTGTTAGGTTGGTGTGTATTTCATAGTGAGAGTGGTCAGTATGTATGCATGTTGAGGTTTGACCTGGTGGCCATTGTCCACTACTACCGATGATAGGGCCAAGTCCTCACAACTGCAGTGCACCAGACAATCCCCACCTGTATAACACATGCTAGGAGTAAGCCATTGTAAATGTATGGTGGTAATATGTGTCACCACCTGAAAGATAGACACTGCATAGCTGTTGGCCTAGATATACAAGCAATACACAGGAAAATGTACCCCAGACATACAGTATATAATGTGTAACTGAAATGGATACACCCTTGGAATTGTACACACAGGTATGCATCACATTATCTGACCCTGTAGTAGGGAATACAGGTGTCTTCTGGCCGAACACTTGCAGATCACAAAGGTGATAGGACTGATGTATTGGGGAGCAGCTGATGTACCTGCACATGTCACTGTAACTGGAATGCCCCATGCATATTTGTGAGTCAGATGCAAGTAGTGTCCACAGCACACATGCACCCAGCTCACCCAAACACCACCCACAGGTACCTCTCTGGTCGTATACCTACTGTTGGGAATGGGCATATGACCCCCACCTGTGTATGGCAATAGTGAAAGAATGCAGCATGCAGTGCAGGTGTCCCACACAGGTGTGTCCCTAGCTGTAGGTATCACCCTGCCAGCATCCACACCACCTGATCAATACTGATAGAAAATATTGACATGAACACCTAGCACACCTACACTGTCACCCCAGAGGAATATACTATATGGTGGTCTGGGACTGTAGGACTGACAGAATGCAATGGCTAGCCACAGCTGGCCAGCATCAACACCAAATGGCCTACAGGCCTCAGTCAAAGGCCTGTGTCTCACACGTACTGCCAATGCATGTTATCTCATGGACACCCAAATAACAACATAGCACACTCCACACAAGCCATATGCAAGGTCATGTGAACAAACACAGTAACATGTCCCACTGCAAGAACTGTGGACCAACACCAAAACACAGTTGTGATGAGGTGATAACCTTAGGGAAAGTATCACAGAATGTATGCATAATGTATGGAAGGGGATAGAATAACATATGGGGGGGTGGGAGCATGGGCAGCATGGAATGTGCAAGGTCCCACACATAGTTGTGTGCACATACTATCCCTGGCCGCAAACACATAAATGGGTGGTTACAAACCTGCACATATGCCACAATAGGGGTAATGTCCTGACCTATGACCCCTGCCTCTGGGTAACCTGTGTGAATCTGTACAGCTGTGAGGTATTGCCACAGCATGATAAGGTCATAGTGTCATGTTGATGGATGTACAAGTATGGGATCCTCTGCCAGCACTGTACAAGGTGTTGAACTGGATACACAGACTCAGCAGCAAGTGTCTGCAACTCCCCCTCCAGAATGTCATAACTTTCCATGAATATGTAGGCATTCGCCCACAGTACCAGACACAGATGCATTCACCCTTGTTCCCCAGGACATCACTGTGAGCAGGAATGCCCACCTGACAGTACTTGAGGATATAAAACATCACAGTGTATAACAGTACACATGTTTGAATATCTCTGCTAACACCAGTACCATGTAGCAGAAGCAGCACAAACACAATCAATTGCAGTACATGCTATCCCTTGCACAGTTTGACTCCATATTGCCAAATGATCTACAGATACCCTGCAGAAACAGTTTGCAACCTGTAGGTTTACAAGATAAAGGTCTGCACTGGAGTACAAACTACCTGGAATGGATGCACACATTCAATACAGAATGGCATACAGGGCATGCTCACACACTTAGAGAAATGTAAGCAATGTCAGACAACAACATACGGAAAGGTCATACTGAGCATGCTCACACACCTAAACAAATGAAGCCCATGTCTGCAAACAACAGTGGACTATACATATCTGACAGTTGCAGATGTTAGTGCATACACTTCTCAGTGTGCACCAGTCATGGTTTGCACACACACATTGGATAGGAATACAAAAATATATCCAAGGACAACACACTGTAATATGCCAAAAGTAGACATACATAGATGTGTGGAAAAGAGTGACTGTGACAAAGCGCCATCCATCATGAGGCCTGTCCCACTCAGCACACAGCCAAATGCCTATAACCACATGATGTGTAAATATCACTCACTGTAGAAAGTAGCCACTGGTATCCATCAGCATTACAGACTATGTGGTGCAAGTGCTAGCTGTGCAACATGACTGTAGAAGGCAGTAATCATCTAGCAGCTATATACACGTATCTGCAGAATATAACCCTGCGTGTGCCTGCATGTGGTGTGTCAACCCCTAGATGAATGGGTTATGGCCCATGCACACATACTGCCCTCCCCATAGCCCTACTATGACCAGCCAGCTGATGTCATCCACTTTGAATTACACCATTGGGAATGGAATAGCCCTAAAACAGTGTAATGCTGTAGTGTGATAAACTACTTAGGTAGGAGTTCTAATCCAAGACATGGCAATTGTGTGTGTGTGTTTTTGTCTGTGTAGGGGGCAATGATTTTTAGGCTAGTCACACTCACAACAATTCAAATGCCCTACTTTGGCAAGGCTGCTGAGGTCATTCACTGTGAAATACACATTTGGGAAAGTGGTAGCCCAGTAATCTCTGTGGTGCATTCTATAACTGTGTAATGCTGTTGTGTGATAAACTAGTTAGGTGGAAATTCTAATCCCAGACATGGCAACTGTGTGTGTTTGTGTGTGTGTCTCTCTGTGTAAGGAGCAATGCTTTTTAGGCTAGTTACACACACTACAATTCAAATGCCACACTTTGGAAGGCTGCTGATGTTATTCACTGTGAAACACACCTTTGGAAAGGTGTAGCTCAGTTATCTCTGTGGTGTCCTGTAACTGTGTAATGCTATAGTGTGATAAACTATTTAGGTAGGAGTTCTAATCCCAGACATGGCAACTTTGTGTGTGTGTGTGTCTCTCTTTCTGTCTATGTAGGGATCAATGTTTTGTAGGCTACTTACACACACTACAATTCAAATGCCCAACTTTGGCAAGGCTGCTGATGTCATTTACTGTGAAATACACCTTTGGGAAAGGTGTAGCCCATTAATCTCTGTGGTGCGTCCTATAACAGCGTAGTTCTGTAGGTTGATATAGTACTTTGGTAAGGGTTATAGTCCCACACATGGCAAGTGTGGATGTTTGTGTGTGTTTTTTTGTGTAGGGAGCAATGCTTTTTAGGCAAGTCACACTCACTACAAATCAAATACCCTACTTTGACAAGGCTGCTGATGTCATTCACTGTGAATACACCTTTGGGGAAGGAGTACTCCAGTAAGCTCCATGGTGCATCCTATAAATGCATAATGCTGTAGTATAATAAACTAGTTAGGTAGGGGTTCTAATCCCAGACATAGCAGGTGTGTGTGTGTGTCTGTGTTTGTCATTAGGAGTTCTAATCCCAGACATAGCAGGTGTGTGTGTGTGTCTGTGTTTGTCATTCGTATCCTGTGTGGAGGTGTCTGTGAGTGTGTAACAACTGGACTCAGTGTGGAGCGGGTTTTGCAAATTTCTTATATGGTGGCCCTATTATATGTCACAATGTTCACCTTACAAGGATAACAGATGTGAAATAGCCGAGAGGCTGGGGTGGCAATCCATACCCCTAGATGTGACATCAAGGCCTTGCGAACAAAGTTAGCAACCCTTATGTTACACAGAGAACACTCTCAACCCATGTCTCAGACACAAACACACTTGCCTAGGCAACAAATGCTATGTTGGTAGTACCCTGCATATTGCCTACAGATACTAACCATAGTGTGATTTCAGTGGACGACAAAGGGCATGGCACCCTGTCCATCAGTACAATATGCACGTACATGCAGATAGTGTGCCTTCACTATGCTCCCCACTGGATGCCTGCAACACCTGTGGTGCCATCAAATGTGACCCACAAAGGACATATCATGCCTTATACACATGCCCTGTATGGACAGATGCCACTGACACCAGGGAATACCTGTATCATGCTGTCAATGTAGGTGAAGGGTCAACCTGCTGTCCATTACCTGTTCCCAGCACATGAGGCCAGGACAGGCACATATGATTATAACAGTCTGTGTACACAACATGGGTCAGACACCCCAGGTGCAGTTCCACAAGTCACTGTACATGCATGTGGGACATGTGCACATCCCAGACAGCGTCCATGTCATGGACTAAAGAACACATACATGTCAAGCATTGAACAGCAATGCAGACACACAATAGTTAACACAATTGAACAGTGGTTTACACAGTGCTGTCTCCTTCTGAACCCTAAAAAAACAAGCTCCTCCTCTTTACACCTTCTTGTAAGTCCCCCCGTATAGATTTCACTGTCGCATCCAATAATGGTACTCGCATATCCCCAGATCCAACTACCAAACTACTAGATATCACCATAGACAACAACCTCAACTTCAACACCCATGTCAACAATACTCTAAAAACTATCAATAGAAAACTAGGCTCTCTCTACAGGATCAAACCCTTTCTCTCTCCTGCAGCTAGAACAACTGTCGCTCAGACCCACTTAATCTCTACTCTCCTCTATGCCTCACCCATATACACTAATCTATCTAAAATCAACCTTATTAAAATGGAAAACTCCTACAATAACATAGCCAGATTTGCTACAGGCAACCCTTTTAGAACCCACCACTGTTACATCTTAAAACAGCTAGGATGGCTTGAATTTCAAAATCACCTTAAATTCCACCAACTGACCATTGTCCATAAAACTCTTTACCAACCTACAAATACTCCCATACTATCTACCCTCATTACCCCCTGCAATAACCTCAAGAGCTTACAATCATCACATAAACCTCTTGTCAATATTTGTAAATCTAACAACAGGGCTGGGGACTCTCTCTTCTCTAAAACAGCTGGAAAATCCTGGAACCTTCTCCCCAATGAACTTTCCTCAATTCCCTCTATATTACTTTTCAAGACCAAACTGAAACTTTTCCTCAAAAGACACTGGCTGTGCTTCTGTAATGAACCTGATTGATCAACTAGCTCTTCTTACTACCTTCAGCCTTCTCATCTTTTTCTCAGTAATCAACTTCCTTATCTTAATAACAGCAATCCTTCTCCTTCTACATACTATTCCTTACATCTTCTTAAAGACATCAATTGTGGATACTTTTGAACTAATTAATTGTATAGTAGCAGCTGCCTTACTCACCTGTATATCATGTGCTGAAAATGAATGTGCATTATAGTACTTATACCTGATTATTTTCCACTAAGTTATTTACTTCTGACCTCTCGATTATGTCTAACTAATGTACCTGCACTATACATTGTTTAGCTTAACTTGTATAGGATTTTTGTCATGATTTTGTCATTGTTTTTCATTGGAGCTTATCTCCCCGGGCCTCTACTGAAAATGGACATATATCTAGATAGACTAGCCCGGTCAACAAATGTAAAATCAAATAAATAAATAAAAATAAAATAGTTACCCAGATGACCGGATGGTGAATACAATACCCACCTGTGTGGGCCAATCCAGACACTGTTTACACTGACAGGTCAACACTTCTTTTTATTCAGTGATGGCATAGAATCATAAGTGGTCATGATACCGCAACAACTACAACCAACAGAGTACAGTCCAAGAATTAAACATCACTGACTGTGGATTTACAATGACCTACATCAGTATGTAGCCATGGTCACAGCAGGTATACACCATCACTGTTAATGGTGGATACTATAGTCTGGAGAATATTGTCTTTCAGAAAGAGATATTAATGTCATTCCACATCAGTCTGACTTGTTGATGGTTCAAGTGTGTTTCAAAGATCCTATGGCCCCTATTGAAAACTGTATGGCAAGGTCCCTTATAGTACAGACACCACATTATGCTGTACAAGCTTTGGTAACTGAGAATCAGTTAAATAAACTGATTGATGACATCAGTCAAGCAGTGTTTGCAAAATGGCTAGCATTATTTAGTGTTAAGCAAGTTACACTAAAGGCAGGAGAGAAGTATTACTTATCCAACTTCATGGGATATGAAGGAAAATGACATTAATGCATTAAACACATTTCATATCCAGAAAAGCCCATACTGTCTCCTGATTTTCAGAAAGACAGACCAGCCGTCTTTGTTGACGGTGCTCGATTTTGGGATGATGGACAATATCAAACGGGATTTGCAGTAGTGCCAGAGAGCCTTTTTATGGGACAGCCAACTTTGATACAGTTACTGGGGCATATGTCAGCTCAGCGAGCTGAACTAGAAGCAGTTCTTTATGTGTTACATTTTCCACCTGTCAATATTTTTTCAGACAGTGCTTACATAGTTAATTCTCTGCAGCTGCACGTCTACATGGGCAAGGAGAGCGTTTGTTGTTAATATGGGAAAACCGCTCAAGCATGCTTACAGACTATTTGGAATTTAGTTCGTAGTCAGTCCCTTGTGGGTTACTACAGTATTTTAAAGGTAAAAGCTCATCAGAAAGCTACAAATTAAAATTTTCAGTTAAATAACTATGCAGATCAGATGGCAAAAAAGGCAGCCAGGGAAAGAATGCAATTGTATCGTACAGAACACCTTTCTGGTGTACCAGATAAAATTACTGCAGTACATGCCATACAGACATTTTCAGCTCAGAACTTGCAACATGACTTGCTGCAGATCCAGACTAAGTTTGGACTGAAGGAAGAATTAGAGAAATGTACTCTTGTAGGAGAAAGTCCAGGGCAATATTATGCAAAATGGTTTGAAGACGGTTCTAGTCTTCCATATATTCCATACCAACAGGCACGACAGTTAGTGAAGTTTAATCATCAGGTAATGGGACATTTGGGCACACAAAAGTTACGGCCCATTATAAAGAACAAGTACTGACATCCACAGCTAAAGAAAATATGTGATTTAGTGCATGCTGAATGCTTAATATGTTTGCAGGTTAATGCTCAATTGAAAAAGCCACAGCTACTAAAGGTAACTCCAGAGGCTGGACCTTGGTATGCCATCCAAATTGACTTTGCAGGTACATTACCCCCAGCTAAAGGTGGGTTCAAGTATATGGACTAATACCACAGTCATTACAGGCAACATACATTAGGCATATGTTCTATCAATATTAACAGGTAAACCTACTCTGTTCATACAGACCATTTGGTTAAAATCCCTTCTACCTGTAAAAAGGTTGACAGTATCAAAAGGTTGAAGTACATTTTAACATTACATTCCCAGACACAGGCAAATGCCAATACAAAAGAGCTTGGTATAATACTCTGCTAAGAGGCCTAGGCACAGGCATTAGAGTTATTAATGCAGCTGATATTAAAATTCTAGCTAATTGTTTTAAAACAGTGGGGGAAGATATCTCTCAGATTGCACATTTACAAGCATCTTGGAATCCAGAGATATGGAAGGCACACCTGCATAATATAAACTGTCAGCAGCAATGTTTAGACAATTATGATTCTATGCAGTTACATCAGTTAAAATGTAATGGTAACATGACAGTTTTTGTAAATTGGACAAAATGCACTAGGTTCATATGTTCATAGGTAGGTACTAGGCTATCGGCCCTGGGGCCTATACAAGCCCAGCCAAAAAGGTACCCTGGCTTTTGCCACCCATGAAAATTATTTTCCTGTGCCACTGTCGAGCAGAGCCACAGAGGTGATCCCCGGGGTGAATTTCCTATTTCCCATCCAATCATCAAGATTTTTCTTGAAGATTGCTAATGAGGAGCTTTGTTTGATATAGATAGGTAGTTTATTCCAGAGTATGGGAAGTCTCTGGGACAGGAATCTATCCCTCCAGCATGTTCTGTTCATTGTGGTGACAAGGTTTGGGTCCCTAGACCATGTAGCTCGGAGGGATTTGGATTTCTTTAAGTGGAGCATGTCCAACAGCTCTGGGTTTGACATAGCTTTGTATGTTAGGCAGAGATCACCTCTGAGTAGGCGATATGCGACGGAGTAAAGCTGGAGTTTTTTGAGATGGTCTGCATAGGGCATCTGTTTGAGGCCAGTAATCCTCTTTGTGAGGTATTTCTGCGGCCTTTCCAGTTGTAGATGTCTTGTGAGGTACATACCAAAAGGGGCATTGTACTCTATAATGGGTCTAATGAGTGATGAGTAGAGGGGAACAATGACCTCTTTTTTTCTGGATGAGAAACCTTTTGTGATGAGGTGTGCCACATAGAAGGATTTCCTGACTACTGTGGCGATGTGATTATCAAAGGAGAGACTACTGTCCACCTGTGTTCCAAGGTCTCTTATCACACTTTCAGTGTTAAGTATACTACCACCTATGTTGTAGTTCATGTGTACAGAGTTTTTGCCAAAGGGGATGACAGTGCACTTTTTGACATTGAACTTGAGGCCATGGCTTTGACACCAGGCATCTGTCTCAGTGAAGCTCTTTTGTAGGATGTCCACATCATTAGGAGTTTTGATTATGGCTCCTAGTTTGCAGTCATCTGCGAACTTTGTTAGCCAAAGACCTTCTGTGTTAGCCTGTACTTCAGAGAAGTAGATACAAAACAGGAGTGGACCCAGGACTGAACCTTGTGGTACTCCACTTGTCACTGGTCTGAAGTCGGATTTGGAGTGTGCTACTTTCACAGTGTGGGTTCTGTCAGTGAGCCAGTTGGTAACCCATCTTGTGACATAGGGATTTCTACCTTAGTTTAGTGAGTTTATCTATAATTCTAGAGTGGGGGATGGTGTCGAAAGCCTTGACAAGATCTAGATAGGCTGTGTGAACCACCTTACCTTCTCTACGGCTTTGGTGACTGCTTCAAAGACGTCTGTCAGGTCTAGGAGACATGATCTGCCCTTTACAAACCAGAACTGGGTAGGGTCCAGAGTTTGGAGATTACCAGCGTCTTTGTTTATAAGTTCCATGATGATACGTTCCATGGCCTTGCAGACCAGGCTCGTCAGGCTAATGGGGCGGTAGTTCCCGAGGTCCGTGGTGACTGCCCCCTTGTGGAATGGGATAACCATCTCTGTGCGCCATTCAGCAGGCACAAAGCCTTAGGTGAGGCTATGATTGAACATGGTACTTAGGTGGGGTGCCAGTTTGTTCTGTAGTTCATGTAGAACGCAGCCTGGGATGTTGTCTGATCCCATGGATGCTGTGTTCTTGGCTTTGGAGAGTGTGGTTTTTACCTTTGCAGCCGTGATTACAGAACTTTGCATTCTTCCGGTACAGAGCTGGGCTCTTTAGGGGGTGAGAGGGGGGTAAAGTTAGCACTGAACCTATCTGACAGGATGTTGGCAATATCAGTTGGGTCTGTATATTTAGTGCCATTGTACTGTAACTCAGAGCAGATCTGAGTGTTGCTATTCAGATTCTTGACATAGCTATAGAATGCTTTGTGGTTGTCTTTAGAATCAGTGGCGATTTTGTTTTCGTAACTAGCTTTGGAAGATTTTATCAGGGATCGCAGCTTCTTACTGAGGCTGACCAGGGAGCTCCTCCACTCATGGGATTTTACTCTCTTTTGCAACAGTTTCTTCCTTCTGTTGTACAGTTTGTTTATGGCAGGGGACCACCAGATTGGCTTCCTTTTTTATAGGATAGAGTCTTGGTTCTGTTTGGGATAGCACGATCCATGCACTCATGTAAGTGCTTATAAACTGCAATTGTGTAGGATTCAGTAGTCGTAACTGTATTGTCCATCTGCATGGGTGTCATGAAGTTCACCACTTCTGTCTTAAGAAGCATGAAGTTGGCTTTGGAGAAATTTTTACCATGGTTTCCTTAATGGGGCAGGATGTGGATATCTAGGGTAATTAGCTTATGGTCGGATCGGACCAATGAGGCGTTGACTTCAGGTGTGGAACACCGGTCACTCATGTTGGTAACGACTATATCTAGGATATTGTTTCCCCTGGTGGGGGTGTGGATAAGTTGATCCAGGGCATTGGAGTTTATGAATTCCAGAAAGCACTGAGATAAGGAGTTGGTACAGGAGTAGTTTTCCCAGTTAATGGTGGGGTAGTTGAAATCACCCATTATTAGGGTGTTTGGTTGAACCCTAATATTTTACAGTATATCAAGAAAAGAGGAGTGGGAATCCTGGGGCATGGTGGGCAATCTGTAGCAAGCTACAATTTGGATTGTAGTTTTGCCCAGAGTTAGTTGCATTTAGATAACCTCGGCTGCATTATGCTGAGCAACTAGCCTGGAGGTGTGAATAGCCTTAATGAATATGGACACACCTCCGCCTTTGGTGTTCCGGTCCAGGTTACATGGCCGAAAAGTGTGGTATGAGTTATAGCCTGCTAGTGCAGGGGTGCTCTCTGGAGCCTTGCACCAGGTCTCAGTCACTGCACAGATGTCGATGTTCTCCATTTTAAGGAGTACCTCGAGTGAGTGCATTTTGAGAGTTAGATTTCTAGCATTGAGTAGCATCACCCTCAGTTTTTGCTTGCCTGTTCCTGTTACGGTGGTGAATTTGTCATTTGAACCTTGCCTGCAAAAGGCACTATAAGGGCGGCAAGAACCTTAGCCAGTATCTGGAATCCAAGGGGTGGCAGGTGCAGGCCATCTCTGGCAAAGCATCATGGTCTGTCAACCATGTCATCCCAGGCAGACAGATACTGGATCCCTTTAGAATGGCACCAGAAGCTTAGCCAATTGTTGAAGTCAATCATTTTGTCCTTGTACTGCGGCATCATTCTGGGTGATGGCAGAATGCTACTCAGGGCTAGGTCATAACTGCCTGGGCTACAAGATTGGAGAGCTCCTCCATGTCTCTTTTCGTGTAGTCCAGGGAGGTACTATGCTATTTTTGTATGTAGAAGTTCAAAAAAATAATGTACAAATTGAATTGATGTTACAGAATGAAAATGTTTGGCTACAATTGTTTCATAAAAGGGTACCTGATACAGATTGGATTAAACTACATACTGAAGTAACATATTGTACTCCGCTATACTGCATAGGACATTTTTCACATTGTAATGTTACTGATACCACTGTTATGTGTCAATTTACGGTATTACCTACGACATTTCTAGTTCCAGAAGGACATGAGTATTGGTTGCCACAATTTGAAGGTAATCATATAGATATGAGGGGAAAAACACATAAAATTGAGTATTGTACACAGACTCAAAATGGGTTAATTTGTGGACAGCATTCGCCTATCTATGAACCATGCTTACTGCAGCATTCTGTTAATTTGTGTAAGTGGACAATTGTGCAATCTTCTTTTCAAGTGTTTATAGAAGTCGCTCCTCAGCATGTTTGTCTGGTTACAGATCAAGATGTAGGTCATAATTTAAAATTACCTTTTGTAGGCTGTTTATCACATGTTGACTTCCTTAAATGGAATAATCAGAGCTATGTGTTTACTGAAACCATAGAAGTAAATGCTTCCACAAGTTAGAATTATTTATTTATTTATTTATATTTATTTATTTATTTCCAGTTTGGTGACTGGGGAGGTCCACTAGACTCAAAGAGCCTGTTTTCAGTGGAGGCCCGGGGAGAAAAGCTCCATAATACAAAGTGAAAACTACAAAATTCATAATACATAGTACAAAGTAAAAGCTACATAATTCATAATACATAGTACAAAGTAAAAGCTACATAATTCATAATACATAGTACAAAGTAAAAGCTACATAATTCGTAATACATAGTACAAAGTAAAAGCTACATAATTCGTAATACATAGTACAAAGTAAAAGCTCCATAATTCAAAATACATAGTACAAAGTAAAAGCTCCATAATTCATAATACATAGTACAAAGTAAAAGCTACATAATTCATAATACATAGTACAAAGTAAAAGCTACATAATTCATAATACATAGTACAAAGTAAAAGCTACATAATTCATAATACATAGTACAAAGTAAAAGCTACATAATTCATAATACATAGTACAAAGTAAAAGCTACATAATTCAAAATACATAGTACAAAGTAAAAGCTACATAATTCATAATACAAAGTAAAAGCTACATAATTCATAATACATAGTACAAAGTAAAAGCTACATAATTCATAATACATAGTACAAAGTAAAAGCTACATAATTCATAATACATAGTACAAAGTAAAAGCTACATAATTCATAATACATAGTACAAAGTAAAAGCTACATAATTCATAATACATAGTACAAAGTAAAAGCTACATAATTCATAATACATAGCACAAAGTAAAAGCTATATAATACATAGTACAAAGTAAAAACTACATAATTCATAATACATAGTACAAAGTAAAAGCTACATAATTCATAATACATAGTACAAAGTAAAAGCTACATAATTCATAATACATAGTACAAAGTAAAAGCTACATAATACATAGTACAAAGTAAAAGCTACATAATTCATAATACATAGTACAAAGTAAAAGCTGCATAATTCATAATACATAGTACAAAGTAAAAGCTACATAATTCATAATACATAGTATAAAGTAAAAGCTACATAATTCATAATACATAGTACAAAGTAAAAACTACATAATTCGTAATACAAAGTACAAAGTAAAAGCTACATCATTCAAAATACATAGTACAAAGTAAAAACTACATAATTCATAAAACATAGTACAAAGTAAAAACTACATAATTCATAATACATAGTACAAAGTAAAAGCTACATAATTCAATATACATAGTACAAAGTAAAAGCTACATAATTCATAATACATAGTGCAAAGTAAAAGCTACATAATTCATAATACATAGTACAAAGTAAAAGCTACATAATTCATAATACATAGTACAAAGTAAAAGCTACATAATTCATAATACATAGTACAAAGCAAAAGCTACATAATTCAAAATACAACAAGAAAATATCACAAAATACAATACACAGTTACAAAAGGTACAGCAAACAACCCGTAGGTGTTAAATAGCAAACCAAGCACAGTTAAACTGCAGCATATATACAATATACAATACATATCTACATGTTTGTAGGTTGAGAACAGTAGTAGAGAGTAGAGTTTGTTCAAATATGTCAGAAATGTCTGATAGTGATCTGAATGTAGTTATCAAGGGAATAATCTCTCGTGGGTAAGGAAAAAATAAAATGATGGCTTAATACAGCTTCCCAAATAGATCTGTATCTTTGGATAATTTAAAAAACATAATGAATAATACTGAAATTCTCAGAGAGTACTTAAGAAAAAGAAATAAAAGTGTTCTGTATTATGAGTCATTAAGCATCATTGCAAAAGATAAATTACTTAGCTTGGCTGAAAAGACCAAAAAAGACATTGCTCACAATTGGTGGGATATCTTTACTGGTTGGTCAAAATCAGGAAAAAAAACTGTTAAATTGGTTAGTACATCCTGTACTAGTAGTGTTGGGCATTATAGTCATATTAACTATCTGGTATTGTTATCTAAGTTGTCATTTGCGAAAAACCTACAGAGTCCAGCAAGTCATGATGGTTAACATAAATAAACTGGAAAAAGGTTTCAATATGTGCAACTGAAGTCAAAAATGAACAGTCATTTTCTGCCTTTTAATTTGAAAAGAGGAATTGTGAGAGTTGAAATATTCTGTCTTTAGTAATGAACAAGTTAACAATGGCTTTCAGTATAGTTTTCTGAATATGTAAAATAAATATTCTGCTTTTAGTGTAGTACAGAGTGCACTTAGCTTAAACTCTTGGCAAAAGCATATAGCTTGGCATTCATTGTTATTAGAAGTCAGAAGTATAAACTATGCAGTTTGTGAAATTCTCTATCTACAAGTAGGTCAAGATGAACTCTTGTATGCAGCTGTGTTTCATCAACAGGACGTGCAAGATAAGAGCAAGGCCAAGGAGTTATCCTTCAGGAACAGAACGTATGAGATATGGAAAACAAACCGTCAGCAGACCAGCTTCAAAAGAAAGACTTGCTACTCTGGCAAATTCTCTGAACTGCTGATACAGGCAGAAAAGAGACTACAATTGGACTACTTACTTTTGTATGAGGGATACTGATTCTTACAGTTTGATGCTTTAAACTGAAGTACAGTTTTGTTACATGTATATCTTTCATTGTTATACTAGATGTCTACTTTGTATGCAGTAAAGAATGTCATATCAGATTGAACCATCTCAGTTGCCTTCACTGAGTAATGGTACAGACTACTTTCTGTGTAGTAACATAAATTTTACAGATTTGTGCAAAGTTCATGGGGCTCAACACAGCATAGTTGGCATGTGTGTCCAGCGCAGTGACGTGTTCATGACTTTATTACTGATAGAGGGTGGGGTTGAGTAAAGGCTGCATATAAGTATAGGTTCATAGGTTCATACTAGGCTATCTGCCCTAGGGCATTTATAAGCCTAGCCAGAGTGTGTTTGGCTTTCGCCACCCATTTTAAATTAATTTTGCTATGCCCTTTTTCGAGGTTAGTATACTGTGCCTCTGTCTAACAGTGACACAGAAGTGATACCCGGGGTAAACCTACGATCTCCCATCCACTCATTAAGATTCCTCTTGAAGAGAGTCAATGAGGGACTCTGTCTGACCTGGACTGGGATTTTATTCCAGAGTGAAGGGAGCCTCTGGGTAACAAATCTGTCCCTCCAGCATTTCCTATTTATTTCAGTGCTGAGGTTCAAGTCTCTCGAGCGCATAGCTTGATAGGATTTGGATTTTCTGAGGTGCAGCATGTTCATTAATTCCGGGTTGGACATGGATTTATACGTCAGGCACAGATCGCCTCTGAGCAGGCGGTATGCCACTGAGTAGAGCTGGAGTTTCTTTAACCGGGCAGCATATGACATCTGTTTGAGCCCTTTGGTCCTCTTGGTGAGGTACTTTTGGGGTCTTTCCAATTGCTGCAGGTGTCTGGTAAGGTACATCCCAAAAGGGGCATTGTACTCAATTATGGGCCTGATGAGGGATGAGTAAAGATGCACGATGACCTCCCCTGATCTAGATGTGAATCCCTTCATGATTAGGTGGGCTATATAAAATGTTTTTCTAACCACTTTGGCAACGTGGTTGTCAAATGAGAGATTGCTATCAACTTGGGTCCCCAGGTCCCTAACCACTTCTTCTGTACTTAATGGATTACCACCTATGTGGTAATTTGTGGGCACTTTGTTTTTGCCAAAGGGAATGACTACACACTTTTTGGCATTTAGCTTGAGGCCATGGCTCTGGCACTAGTTGTCTGTTTCTATGAGGCCCTTTTGGAGGATGCTCGTGTTGGCTGGAGAGTCAATTATGGCACCCAGTTTGCAGTCATCTGCGAACTTGGTCAGCCACAGTCCTTCCGTGTTGGCCTGTACCTCCGAGAAATATACACCGAACAAGAGAGGTCCCAGGACTGAGCCTTGTGGGATGCAACTTGCAACTGGTTTGGTGTCTGACATGGCCCCAGCAATTCTAACCATGTGGGTTCTGTCCTTGAGCCAGTTTGCAGCCCATCTAGTGACATAGGGGTTTATATTTAAGCTGGTGAGCTTATCTATAATGCCCGAGTAGGGTATTGTATCGAAGGCTTTTGCGAGGTCCAGGTAGGCTGTGTGGACCACCTTCCCCTTGTCAATGGCCTTGGTGACTGTTTCAAAGAAATCAACCAGGTTTAAGAGGCAGGATCTGCCCTTAACAAAGCCGAACTGGGTAGGATCCAGTGTCTGTAGGTCCCCAATATCTTTATTTATGAGGTCCATGATGATCCTTTCCATAGCTTTGCAGACCAAGCTAGTCAGGCTTATGGGGCGGTAGTTTCCAGGATAGATATTTGCCCTTTTGGTGGGGGGGGGGGGAGAAGTTTGCGCTGAACCTGTCAGCTAGGATGTTGGCAATGTCTGTGGGTTCGGTGTATTTTTTGCCATTTTGGACTAATTCTGAGCATTTCTGGGAATTCCCACCCAGGTTGCTAACATAACTAAAGAAAGCCTTGTGATTATCCGTAGTGTCCTGTGCAATCTTTCTCTTGAAGCGTATATATACGTATATACATCTAGATGTATGTGAGGTATATTTATGTATATATCTTTATTATATATACGTATTATGAAAATATATCTAAATATCTATATTTAGGCATAACTATGACTCCAAGTGGTGTCTAACTCTGTATCAAGACATACATGGTGCATAAAGGGGAAAGAGTGGCAACAGACTACAAAGAACAGGATGTTATCTGCATTTTGGAGGGGATAATGATAGCACACAGCTGTTGGACATGCTCCACTTAAAGAAATCTCAATCCCTCTGAACTACACGCTCTAGGGACCTAAACCTTGCCCCCACAGTAAACAGAACATGCTGGAGGGATACATTCCTGTCCCACAGACTTCCCGTACCCTGGAACAAACTACCTATCTATATCAAACAAAGCTCCTCATTAGCACTCCAAGAAAAATCTTGATGATTGGATGGGAAATAGTAAATTCACCCAGGGGATCACCTCTGTGGCTCTGCTCGACAGGGGCACAGGAAAATAAATTTCTTGGGTGGCAAAAGCCAGGATAACTTTTTGGCTAGGCTTGTATAGGCCCTAGGGTCAATAGCCTAGTACCTACCTATAAACCTATGAAAGAGACAATGAAAATTTGTTAAAGTGACTTCCAGGTGGTACCTGCCAGCAGATACCATGTCTGCGACATGCGGCTGCAATACACACAGGTTAGCCTGTAGATAACAATGAGCCCTTTCAAACCTACAGAATGACTACTTCATGAAAACTGTTGGCACAATCACTACTTCAGTATGCTGAAGTTATTATTACTAACAGGAAGACAAGAGAATAGAAATTCAGATTTGAATAAACGAGGTAGCATGCTATGAAGGTACAAACAATATCACAGGTGTTAGAAGAATTGCCACCTGGAAAAGGTGTCAGATGGGCCAGAGCAGTTTAGGAGATTTCTTTCTTGGGAATCACACCCAATGGAGATCAACATCAAAGATATGCAAATACTTCTGATGCTGGTGGAGACATCAGATTTACTACATGCAGTTGTAGTAAGACAAAAATGGGGCTGTGCAGAACAAAAGGTCTGCTAAAAATGCAGACAGATCAGTATGGGAACAGAGGTCAGTGAAATGGTTCCAACCAGTGTCAGAATATGGCTATGTGTAATTATTTAAATAAAGACAACACAACAGAGAGTTGAATGAGGATGAAAGAGGCAGCATGCTGTGAGGGCAACAACAGTATCTGTATACTAGGAATGATTTGAACTCACAGAGGCAAGTGATGGCCCCGAGTCTGCCAGGATGTTTATTTGGTGGGTCTCAACACAAAAAAAAAAAAAAAAAGTAGAGCTGTGTGATATGGGCATATAGCTGCACCTGATTCTTACTAAGGAATGCAAACACATACCATTGAGATACAGCCATGGTGGTAACAATGTCACAGATAGCAAAATAATTTTATTTCTCCAATTACGATATTTTTCCTTAACATCTAAATGTATATCTTTCCTTTCTGTGCTTCAACTGACTGCATGCACACCTGTAATGACTACCTGATAAGCAACTGAATAGAACTCATGTAAGGTATGCAGCATGTTTGTAAGCATCTCTCACAAAAGGTGCAGGTAGACAATTGCAACAATGATGCAGACACCTCAGTCATCTCGTAATAAGGGCTAATACAGGTAAGTACAACAATAAAATCAATATGTTGCTGTCAAATTTGATGTATGTTTTATGTGAAAACAGATTAATAACATAGAGGCAATTACTCCAAAATGATTTCCGGGGCAGTGCACTTCTTCCAAAAAGGATATTGCATTGTGCTGTGACTTGTAAATAACACCTGTATTAATACCAAAAAGGATATTGCATTGTGCTGTATTAATATACAAGCTTGTCTAAAGTTACTGATGCAAAGCTATTGCTATCTAACTATTGTAAATTCGGATGTCAGGGGAGTAGAAGGCATGAGACTCAGATGCCTGATATAGTCCCTGACAGTCACCATAAAGGTAGTGGGAAAGCCCTAAATTAATCTGGAGCACTGTCTATTTTCCATTTGGTTGAAAATGATCTAGGAAATTAAATTGGTAGTTGACAGCTGAGTCAAATTTATGGGTTAACTGGATGAAGACTTTGCCAGAGATGGCCTGCATCTGTCACCCCCTGGGCTTCCGGATACTGGCCAAGGCTCTTGCTATGCCTATATTGCCTTTTTTAGGTGATGTTCCAAAGATGAAATTACCACTGTAACAGCTACAAACAAATGTAATCTGAGAGTTGCGATGCTCAACGCTAAAAGTCTAAATCTCAAAATGCGCTCGCTCGAAGCACTCCTTAAAATGGAGAACATTGACATTTGTGCTGTAATAGAGACCTGGTTCAAGTCAGCAGAAAGCACCCCTGCACTATGAGGCTATAACGCATTCCACACCTTTCGGCCCCTGAACTTGGACCAAGGTCCAAAGGCGGTGGTGTTTCCATATTCATAAAGGATGCGCACACCTCCAGACTTCTAGCCCCACATAACGCACCTGAGACACTTCAGGTGCAGCTAACACTGGGTAAGACAGCAATTCAGGTCATAGCCTGCTATAGGTCCCCAAACATGTCCCAAGAGTCACACTCCATGTTCCTAAGCACCCTGGAGAATATTATGGTCCAACCTAACACTCTCATACTGGGCGACTTCAACTAGCCCTCCATTAACTGGGAAAACTACTCATGTACCAATACACTTGCCCAATGCTTTCTGGAATTCATTAATTTCCAATGCTGTGGACCAGCTCATTCTTACCCCCACTAGAGGTAGCAGCATCCTTGACTTGATCATTACTAACATGGGCGACCGTTGCTCTACACGAATAGTCAACTCTTCCCTGGTTAGATCGGACCACAAACTAATCACCTTGCAAATCCACATCCCTCCCACCCCCCACTCCCCACTCAAAGGTAAACACCATCAAAAACTTCTCCAAAACTAACTTTGGGCTTCTAAAAACTAAGGTGGCTAATTTCAGAGCACCCATGTAAATGCAGAATATTTGCATGACCGCCGAATCATACATCAATGCACTGTATGAACACGTACACAAATGCATGGATCTCGCCATACCCAATTGAACCAAGAGGCCCCCCTAAAAAAAAAGGAAGCCAATCTGGTGGCCCCCTGCCCTAAACAATCTCCACAAAAGAAGCAGTAAACTCATGCGGAGTAAGGTGAAGTCCCAAAACTGGAAAAACTGCCTTATCAGCCTCAACAAAAGGTTGAGATCCGTCATCAAATCCTCTAAAACTAGCTATGAAAACAGAATTGCAGCAGATAATAAAGACAATCACAAGGCCTTCTATAGTTATGTAAAGAATACCCAGATTTGCTCTGAACTACTGCACAATGGTACCTCCTATACCAAGCCAACAGATATTACCATTCCACATGGATGGGTAGCCTGTTCCAGGGAAGGGTTAATGTCTGGCAATACATATCTGTCTCTCCAGCAGGTCCTATCAATGTAACAGCGAAGCTTTAAGTCTTTAGAATGGGTGATTCTGCTGCTGTTTGTTTTGCAGATATGCAGGACAGCCATCATAGTGGGCCTCAGAAAATGGCCTGTATGTCAGGCATTTTCTCACCCCTCAACAACCTGTGTGAGACAGAGTACAAGGACAGAGCCTTCAGAAGGCTGCCTAGCACATTTTAGTGAAGCCTTGTACTCTTGTAGTGATGAACATGTTTGGACGTTGCAATTAGTGGATATGCCAGGTTAGGTACATTCCAAGGGGGGCATTGTACTCAATGATGGGTGATTAATGTCAAACACAGTGGAACAATGACTTCCTTGGACTTACATGCTATACCTTAATTTATAAGTTCCACAACATAGAATGATTTTTCTCAATTCTGTAGAAATATGATGGTCAAAGGCTAGTTTACTATGTGTGTCCTGAAGCACCCAGCTACTGGGTCGACTGTAAGGGCTCTGATGTCAGTGTGAAGGTTATTATGGGTTTAGATGACTTCCCAAAGGATAATACTATGCATTTCTTTCTGTTTAGTTTTAGTCCAGGGCTCTGAGACAAGTTTTTTGTCAGTGTCATCCCTTCATAGAGATCATTTCTGTCAGTGTGAGATTCACTGACAGCTGCTACTTTGCAATCATCTGCTAATTTATTCATTCACAGACCACTGACACTGGCTTTGACTTCATAAAAGTAAATGCCAAAATGGAGCGTCCAAGCACTGACCCCTGAGGGACTCCACTTGTGACTGACATCTTTGTAGAGGTGGACTATCCAGTTGTAACTTCCTGGGTGCTGTCTGTGATACAGTTGTCTATTCACTGGGTGACATACGGGTTTGTACCTAATCTCTTGAATTTGTCAACAATGCCCAAGTGGGGAATTATGTGAAATGCCTCGGTCAGTTCAAGGTATGCAGTGTTAACCAATTTTCTCTCATCCATTGCTTTGGAGACCTTCCCAAAGAAGCACACCAGGTTGAGTGGGCAAGACCTGCCTTTGACAAAACCAAACTGGGCTGGGTCCTGTGTCCGGAGATTTACTGTATCACTACTAATAATTTCCATGACAATTCTTTCCATGGCTTTACATACAAGACTAGTGACAGTAGTTTGTCTGCAGTTTCCAGGGTGTATAGATGGCCCACCTTTGTGCATTGGCATGACTATTGCTGTTCTTCATTCATGAGGCACAATGCCTGTTTGGAGGCTACACTTAATTAGCTATTCCAGAGGACCTGACGAAGTGCTTAAGCTGCTTGCCTGCTACTCCTAAATGTCATCCATTCGATATGTAGAGAGTCTAAAATTTTCCTATGTTATATAAGCGGGATCAACTGAGTGCAAAAGGATTTGTGCAACTGGTGGCGCAACACTGCCCCTTTTGAGTTTATGTACGTGTATGTACTGTCTGAGTACATTTCTAGTACTGCTGAAATGATTCCTGGATTGAAAAGAAAGTGTATAGATACTGAGTTCATTTCAGATGCCGCCTAATTTTGATATTAATATTGACTTGTCCTTTCTGAAAATGTCCGTCAAGATTACCAATCAGAGTTTTTATGAATTTTGGGCATTATGTTTGGTACTATGACCAGGAATTTACATATTTTTTTGACCTTATGACAGTACACCTACACACACACACACACACACACACATATATATATATATATATATATATATATATATATATATATATATATATCTACGGATCTGCTTCATTTGATCGAAAGACCATTTGACCTAAACCCATTTGATCGAAATTTCATTTGATTGAAAACCAGTATTCAAGCTAAATAACAGGGATTTGCCCCCCCCCCCCAATGTTGTGCGACCCTGGAGTTGGTATATATAGTTGGGGGGGTGGGGGCACACTTTTTGTTTTATTTTCTTCTTTTAAAGGAAACTAGGTGGGGGGCTTCACCCCACACCCCTCCTTACTATATATATATATATATATATATATATATATATATATATATATATATATATATACATACACACACACACACACACACACACACACACACACATATATATATATATATATATATATATATATATATATAGTCTCTCTGACAACAGTGTGATCAGACCCTTCTCAAACATTTCCATGTAGTTTCTGCTGTTCAAAAATTCAATAATAAATTCATCGATATCCTTAGTCTAGCACCTCTAAGGAAGATCCATGTTAAATCTAAACACATACCATGCAGAAAATGATTGACTTTAACAATTGGCTAAGTTTCTGGTGTCATTCAAAGGGGATCCAGTATCTGTATGCTTGGGATGACATCACTGGCAGACATCTATGCCTTGCCAGAGATGGCCTGCATCTGTCACCTGTAGGTTTCCGGATACTGGGTAAGGCTATTGCCACCTCAATAGTGCCTTTTTTAGGCCATATTCCAAAGACCAAATTACCACCATAAGTGGTATAAATAAATGCAATCTGAGGGTCGTGGTGCTCAGTGATAGAAGTCTACATCTCAAGATGCACTCGCTTGAAGCACTCCTCAAAATGGAGACCATAGACATTTGTGCTGTAACGGAGACTTGGTGTAAAGCAGCAGAAAGCACCCCTGCACTACCAGTCTATAACTAATTCCACACCTTTTGGGCCCAGAGAATGGACAGAAGCTACAAAGCCGGTGGTGTCTCCATATTCATAAAGGATATGCACACCTCCAGACTAGTATCTTAGCAAAACATATCTGAGATATTTCAGGTGCAGCTAACATTGGGTAAGATGGCGATTCACATCGTAGCCTGCTATAGGTCCCCAACCATGTCCCATGAGTCTTATTCCATGTTCATAAGCACCCTGGAAACTATTAGGCGCATTAGCCTGATGAGTCTGATATGTAAGCCTATGAATCGCATCATCATGGACCTAAATAACAAGGATATAGGGAATCTCCAAACTCTGGATCCCACGCAATTTGGTTTTTGTGAAGGGTACATCATGCCTGCTCAACCTGGTTGACTTCTTGGAATCGGTCACCAGAGCTGTGGATGAGGGCAATCCAGTTCATACAGCCTACCTTGATCTGGCCAAGGCCTTTGATACCATTCCTCACTCAAGAATTAGTGACAGACTCACCAAACTAGGCACCAACCCCTATATCATTAGGTGGGTTGCACATTGGCTAACAGAACCCACAGTGTGATAGCAGCAGACTCCAAGTCAGACTGCCGACCAGTCATGAGTGGTCCTGTGTCCTCTCCTGTTTGGCATCTACTTCTCCGAAGTCCAGGCCAACATGGAGGTACTCGGGCAGACCAGGTTCACCAACCGTTGCAAGATGGGAGCCATTATAAACTCCACAAGTGATGTAGGCAACCTACACAAAGGCCTCACTGAGACCAATGACTGCTGTCGAAACCATGGCCTTAAGCTTAATGCCAAAAAATGCGTCGTCATTCCCTTTGGGAAAAACTCAGTTCCCACTAATTACTACATTGATGGTAGCTTTCTTAAAGTGTGGGTAGGAATGGATTTGAGAGTGAAAGGGGAGGACTGAGAGTTATTGGAGGTAGAATCCTTGGATAAGTAGCAAACTTCAGTTATTTTTTGATCAGAGCACTACAAACTAGCGCAATTAAAAAAAAGTAATAAATAAACTAAAGCCTATCTCCATCACCGCCGACCTACTCCATAATCACTTTCTCAGATTGGCAGCAGATGCCATATCTTACCCTGTCTCTAGCCTAATCAACCATTCCATCACTGAGCAGTATATTCCCAAGCTGTGGAAAATTTCTTATATCATCACTCTCCTTAAAGGTGCCTGCTCAAAAGTATGCTCAAAGTACAGGCCATTTGCTATACTTCCTCCCCTTGTGAGACCTCAGCATGGTCTGCGTCATTAATAGCACTTGTTCATGGGACAGATTGCTGTCCCACAGACTCAACCATCTGTAGAACAGATTCCCTGTACACAACAAGCAGAGTACCTCACTATCTCTTTGTTAAGCGCCATCTCATTAACTGGATGGGAAACGGGCAATACACCCCTGGAATTCCACCTGTGTTCCCTGCTAGACAGGGGCATTGAGTGCTGACATGTTTTAACACAGGCTAAACTGTTGGCTAGGCTTATAAGGGCCTCAGCATCATAGTCCACTAACTTCCTAACTTACAATCATCATATATATATATATATATATATGTATACCGACATATGTATGTGTGCGTGTGTGTGTGTGTATGTATGTATGTATGTATGTATAAAGTTTTTTTTCTTTTTGCCATGGTATCATACCCCCTGACACCAGCAACACACCCTGCTAATTGCATGTACCAACTCTGAAATTTCACTACAGGGAAGAGAACATTAGATTGCCCATTCTGCACACTTCGGCAATCACCATGTTAAACCATTCAAACTCTCTGAATTTCGATGAAATTTTCCCCACTATGTGACGTTCAAAGCCTTTACACTGCAAGCCTCTGAAGTTGATATATTTCGTATTGAGAGAGACACACATATACAGTCACATATATTGATGTATTCATGGTGTTAATGCCACATAAACAACCTAATATAGATTCAGTACTATATCCTGACAGTTTTTTCACAAGGCTTTCAAATTATGCTTCCTCAGTCACCACATACATGAAGCTGTCAGACACCAGTTACTTGCAAAGAAAGAATTTCATTTTCCAGAATTGTCCACTACTCACCATGTATGCAATATTAGCCCTACATCCCTGATATTGCAGTATTGGTTATGCGCATAGTTTTTACCTGTTTTAATTACATTTGTATTTGCCATCTTTATCATAATTATATCAGTCAATTTGCTGTTTTACTTGTTTTTCTAACTTTCATATCAGCCAAGTGCATCATGTTGTTCCCATAAACAACACAGTTGTCATGCCAAACTACTGCAACATACCTATAGGTAGACACTGTTTAGTTTTGCAACTACTCATTTTTGCCCCCTTTGTGCAACACACTGCATATGAAGTTACAGCAGTCTGAGGCTCTGCATGCCCAAACTAATATGAAATTATATTATGCAGATGTTGTCTGGTGCAGTTGTTTCCACACTTTCACATAAATCAAACCAAGAGGATGCAACATGTTTTTCCAAACAATTTATTTTAACAACACACTATTACATGTAAAATGGATGACGTTGTACAGGTCAATTGTGCAATAGAAGACATTACATTCATAGTCATACACACATCAAAACTATTAAGACCTAGAATGTGAACAACAGAACAACTCGATGAGTATGGTATTGTGACAGTATGTATATCTAAAATCTGGTGGGCCGGAAACCTGTGTAAATACCATTGGCATCTGGATATCTGTCACGAATTTTCCAAACACGACAGCTGGGAATGACTCTCCTGTTTCCAGTTCCCAAACGTCCATGATGCCACACAATGTATTGATGGTAAGCTGTGTGCCTG